>NW_017893500.1:0-65286 GCF_001540865.1 Ananas comosus
AACCCAGAAAGGGAGCTCCTAAACAACAATAATCACCAGAAGATGCACTATTCGTCCTCAATATTATTGTTTAGCCCACCAATACGATGCCGCCTTCTATCAAAAGCTGCTCTAAAGGACTCTCGTTCAGCGCGGAGTTGCTCACTGAATCGCCTCTTTGTCTCCGTGTTTGTCCCCCCCTTTGCCCCTGGAGCATCCTCTTTTTCAACCAGTGGATTCGAGTCCTGTGAGGAAAGGAAAATTCTTTTTCCTAACTAAAAGGATTCTGTTGCAAAAGCAACATAGAATAGAAAGAAAAGACTCAACGGGACTACACATTTGATTGCTTCTTTTATACATAGTAAAAACAAAATCTGGAAAGGAATCGCAAGATAGATCGCTCACCAAATTGTATCCAGGTCCTGGGCCAATGATCAATGATGATGTACCTCGTTTCTTAGAAGCACCTATGGAGAACCCACTCCTATTGACCTAGAAATGAAGAAACATATAGAGTATACTGCCTTCAAGTGTGGTTATATAACCATAGTGCGGAGAGAGTATGACTTCAACATATACTTCTGCTTGTTTATTTGTCCAGCTATGTAGCATATATTATCAACTTTGGTGATTGTTCAAGTGAGCATGCCTGCAT
The DNA here is from genome assembly GCF_001540865.1 of Ananas comosus. Classification (NCBI taxonomy): domain Eukaryota; kingdom Viridiplantae; phylum Streptophyta; class Magnoliopsida; order Poales; family Bromeliaceae; genus Ananas; species Ananas comosus. Next base: position 635 of record NW_017893500.1, read on the forward strand.
ATGCTCTTGTGACCTATAGCACTTATGTCCACTCAACTCAGGGCAGCATTTCAAAACGTTTAATTAAATCAATAGTGAATGCAAAAAAATAAGAAGAGGGCAATACACATCCGTTAAGGATAACTAGTTGGAGGCAATACATAAGGAGTACTGTTTGGCATTGCTGTAGTATATAGTGTAATTCAAAAAATGCGTGCTGAATAGTGTTATTAGGAGAAGCACTACATGTCTGCCCCAAGAGCTCTATGTAGCAAAAGTAAAATCTCCGAATTGGAGTTCCAACTTTTGAGGCTCTAGAATGTCATTTTGCAAAAGATGCAGTCTATTTTATGTGCAAATGCTCAGCTATATATGGCTGCCGCTAAAAGCAAAACAAGAAGCAAGGCCAAATAGGCACAAAACTTGAGTTGATTCACTGAAAGCGTAATAAGAGCAAAAGCAACTTCATCATTGCTATTGAAAGCATCTAAGGCATAAAGCAAAATAAAAATAAAAGAAGCGCATCTGGTAACCAAGAAAATATGCTAGCTGAAGTCGACAGCATACCTGATCACTCCAGTGTACAGATTTTTCATTTGTGCCATATGCTTGGAGTATACCAGAAAGCACATTTGTATTTTCCTCACCACCATCTGAGTTTTCAGCATCCTCTTCTAAATCCTTCGACCATTTACTTCTCCCTATCTCTTTCACTTCAGTCAGCTCTTCCTCTTCTTCAGTATTCCATCTCTCACCAGCTTTTGATAAACCAAGACATATTACTATGTAATTATTATGTATTACTCCATAACTCGAAGACTTAGCATGCACAAGAAAAAACAATATATGGAACTTGGTATAACCTAGTTACACTGGGAAACAGAAGGGGGGGAGGAAATGGAGGAAAACATTGGTCTAAAGCAAGTCCTGAAAACGAATAATTTTATGTTAAAAGGTAACTATATGAGATTTAATCATCATACTACCAAGTACCAACAATGTCCATCTTCCTAAATTAATTAGAACAGAAGCATTGATATTATATGTTTTTTTGAATGCAGTCAATTTCTTTTGTTATCTCATCCTTTTCTAACAAGTAGCACCAATATTTCAGAATCATCAGATTCATCTAGTTGTGCCTTAATAACACAAGCCACCTCAATTCCCCTTCAGCGAATTCTGCACCTATCTACAATAGAATGATGAAAAGCAAATAGAGAAATTTTCCTCACTATTTTACAATTTCCTCCAAAAAACAGTGACAATCAAATAGAAAAAAGAAAACAATTCTCTCCAACTAAACCAAGAAAAGTCAAGAACATAACCAGCCTATCATTGCAACAATTTGGCTCAACTAATATTTTTTTGCTATTCCCCTGTATTTAGAGCATTCTCATCCTACCAAAAGTTAAGAAAATTTAGTAATTGCCAAAATGATAACAGAAGAACTGCAGCACCCAGAACTTTTCAAGGTAAAAAGTAAATAAAAAGTAATAGACCAATTACTAGGTGACAATAATCAGAAGCAAATTTATACCACTATGAGGTTCATAATCTGATGATTTTGGTTTGGCATGCTCACTATCCTCCTTATCAGGCACATTTTGTGTGCCATCAGCATAGTCAGCATCATCTGCTTCCATTTCCACCTGTTAAAGAGTATAACAGCATTATGCACAGGCGAGGCTGTAGAGCAAGCCAATTGGGCTCCAAGTCCCAGCATTAATAGATCCGAAAATTTAGGCCAATGAGAAATTAAAGGCTCAAATAAGAGAAAATAAGATGAAGGAAATATGGAACTTGAAGTAAGGGGAAAGAAGTGAGAAGAGCAAAATAAAGGCAACAAAAACATTGGCTTTTAAGCATACAGCAAAATTTCTATTTGTTTTTTTTCTTCGCTTATCCAACAATGATCATTATAATGGAGTTTAAAGATAGAGGAGACAGATGTTGATTACCTCTTGTATAGACTGTTCATTCAGATCATCCCCATGGAACAACGACTGCGCAGTCATATTATACATGCAAAAAGTGAGGGAAGCATTTGATGTAACATGAGGAGTCTTAATAAGCGCCAGGCATGGGGTGTGTGTGTGTGTGTGTGTGTGTGTGTGTGTGTGAGAGAGAGAGAGAGAGAGAGAGAGAGAGAGAGAGAGAGAGAGACCTGAATGTCTAGCTTCAGGTACAGCGGTGGAGAGTCTTCCCAAGATTCTGCCATCCTCTCTACATCTTCTAATGTGAAACCATGCACGTTCCTCGCAGCACAGCCCTGTATTTTCCACTCGATTAGAAGAAACATGCCACAGGTAGACAATAAACAAATAAAATATATGAGAACTCAAGAAAAGGTATATGTCAATTCAGGAGCATGGAACAAAATTTCCAAGGGAGCAGCCTGAAGAACCAAGTGACAACAAAAACCTTCACCGTTCTTAGAGGATGTGTAGTATCTGAAAGATCTCAAAAGAAAGAATATTATCTAAAAAAAGAGCAATGTTTGACCATCTAAACCACCAACTTCCCACAAAACTAAGAAAACAAAAGCCAATGCCAGGAAATATTTCATGAACAAATACTGCCAGTGAGTACCGACTGATGAAAAAAATAATTAAAAAAATAAAAAATAAAAAAAGGATCCTGCATCAGTGAGTACCGACTGATGAAAAAAATAATTAAAAAAAGGATCCTGCATAATCCTGTGAGGCCTTCCTAACAGAACATTGTTTTTTTTTTGTTTTTTTTGTTTTTTTTTTTTTTTTTTTGAGAGAGATAGGTAGCACGCTACCCGCTTCGTTTACTTCATTTAGAAATAAACTTAGCTAGAAATGTGAATCAACTAGGATTCGAACTTGGGTCAACAGAACATTGTTAATAACACAGAATTATAACAATGAGTTTAGTTGCATAAGAACTCACCATTGGATCCTTGTACGGGGCTTCAAGCAAGTACACCTCATAGCCTGCTCTCTGCTTGAGAAAAAGATAAAACAACAAGCATAAGGCACCAGAATACTTTAGCCAATATATAATCTATAGAAATAAAGTGCTCTAAATAATTCTTGAACGCCAATTTGATGTTTACAAGTGGCATTATTGTACTCCAAAGTACTGCTAAAATACAAAGCAGCCATTTCAGTGAAAATTCAGCTCTGAACCAATTGAAATTCATATTGCATAAGAAGACATCAAATTCAAAAGTATAGGGGTCCAAAACTTTAATTAGATAATTGATGGCAACTAACAAATATCATGTGAAAGATTACAAGCAAATCTTATTCTGGAAAAGGTCATTAAGAATCATAAAGGTGGATCTACAAGTTCTTCACAAACATTTCCAAAAAATGATTTCGAGTTGCAAGCAGAAATTTATCACCAGTGCTTGCAGAATATATGAACATGAAATCAATTGAATTTAATTTGAATTTCCAAAGTATAATAATGCTACTTATCTTCACAAGCAAGATCAGTATGTAAATTAGCGAGAGAAACAGAAGGGCGAGTTAGAATACCTCAATACTTTAGCAACTAATAATTAGCAAAAATGTAACATTTTCTTTTTTCCCTCAAAGAATGCATCTACTTGAAATAATGGGTGACTGATGAAACAATCATATGTGGGCCAAGAAACCACACAAATAGGAATTCGAAATAGATTGCACCAGAAATACAATAGTGCTGCCAAACAATAAACCAAAGTAATAACTAGCCATACTTGAAATTTTACTAGAGCATTTTGGCCCTGTTGTTGTATTAAAAAGAAAACTGAAGCAACGCTCTAATCAGACACAACTACAGGCCTCCAGTAACAAATAAAGCAAGACGATTCTTCTCTAACCAACCAAAATTCTGCCACTCGTCTCCAAACCACTCTTTACCATACTTCTACAAGATTGGCACATGCAAAATTCTAGTCTTCTTCGAAGTCTCAAGAGGCTGCTAGACTCCATTCAACAATTAATTTTTCAGCTCCATCTTTAAAGTTTCCATGAGAACTCTATGTAGGAACTTGTTGACAGCCAAACCAAGAGAGTAAAAGAATAGGAAAGACTGTTGAGAATTAGTGTCTAAAGAAGTGTTTTGCTGTGAAGTAGCTATTAATAGTGAAAAAAAAAAGATATAGAAAAAGAACACTTTCACAACACAAAGATAATTAGATTGTTACATCCTCACAATATTAGAGAAATAACTAAAGAAATAAATTATTCTAATAGCAGAATATAACATTTTAACAGACAGACTTCTCAATAGTTGAAATCAACCTCGCCTCCTATCCTATGCACGAATATAGTAATCTTGGATTGCTTGCTTATTAACAAGAGTGGATGCCCATGTCTGGTTTATTTGCCCAGTTCCAAATATATTTTTACCAGTGAGGTAAAACCGCGAAAGGCAGCAAATAGAGATGATAGAGCATAATGCAAGCCACATATACTAAAGTTACACATTAAAAAAACAAAACATGTGTGTTGTTAGAAACAAAACAAATTTCGATACATATCTAAGCATATTTCGATACATATCATCTCATCTTTAAGCATTTACGTAATGAAATTATATTTTGAACTTGAAGCATGTCTGAGAATCCCATTCCACCAAATTGAATAAAAAAGGTAAATACTAATAGGTGGTCACAAAAACGGAGAATAAGGGTATACCTTTCCAATTGCCCAAAATTGAGCAAAATCAGCTACCCGCAGATTGCGGTCATCCACTAAACGGGGCAAACATACCAGCAGTAAATGAGTCAGTTGCCAAATAATGCTGCATCAGTCATTAGTGAAAATGAAGGCAGCCCACGCTGCACAGCTACTGCGCCTCACTAGTTCATCTAACAGGATACTAGAATTGAATGCCTTAAACAGTACAAACACCTAGGTATACTAGGGCAAACCCTCCAATCAATATTCTATGCATCCTATCGTGATACTACCTATCGTGTATAGAGAGAGTTCATTCATCTTATCAAAGTAAGTGTGGAAGAAGTTCGGTGCTAGAATCTATTTCGGAACTAGAGCTTTGAGTGTAGTAGAAAATGAATTGCAAGGGCAACAGATTAAACACACATGATGACTACATGAAGTTGAACAGTTTTAAGCAAGAACCATGAAAAATCTTTTTTAGAATATGAAGGTGAAAAGAGCAAGAAATAAAAATTAGCTAAAGAAATCAAAGATAATTACCAACAATTACCAAAGAAAAGTTAAAAATGGTTAAATAGTCAAGATTCCACACAATGTCCAGAATCAACCCCATACCGATAACAAATGTAAAAATCCCCTCATCAAGGGTCTTCTTGAATGCCTTCAACATGCTTGCCCTGTATGTCTACCAACAGAAAAGCACATCAGAGATACAGAAGTGACAATTATATTGAATGCAAAACTCCTTAATTAATTGAGAAGAGAATGGTATTTAGCATCATTCTTAACATCATGGTATTTAGCATCATTCTTAACATCTTTTGAAGTACTATAAATCCTGAATATCACAAGAAAAAAAAATGGTATGTAGACCTCGTAGAAAAAAGAAAAAAAAGAGATAATAATACTGGGCTCCAATCTGTCATTGAATCACATCTCTTCGGAAGAAAAACAAAGTAAACAGATTTAAGAAGGAAAAAAAAAGGAAACTGCATCACCTCCTCCATCTCAGGTTCATAACAGTACTCAATTGCTTTCTTAGTCGACTGCTTCTTGCCTCTGAATGAGCTAGAAGATTTATTCCCATCATTGTCTTCAACCTTCAGATAACACACTTAAAAATTAACGATTCGTATTTTCATGCTTTGTCACAAAATAGAATTAAAACATACAATTGAGCTCATGAAAAGAAAATGCTATGCACACCTTTTCAACTTCAATCATGAAATAATCATCCATTGCATGAATTCTAGGTGCATTCCCACCAATTTCCACTTCAAGATCACGCAATGCTTTTGCGAGATAGCTTTTTCCACTACCTACAAGTACAAACATTGGTGTGCCTTTTAGATATAATAGTATTATAAATCTTAATTACAATCACCATTAAATTTACCCTATTTATTAATTTCTAAAGTCAGTCCAAGTTTGCTCATAAACCAGGTCCTTTATACTTCGTTTGGTTCGGATATAAGTAAGAACTAGCTTATACCAGGGATAGGTACAAGTTTAAGTATAAGCGAGAACTAGACCAATTTTGTGTTTGGATGAAAATTTGGTTGTTCCCGAAAGTAAGAAAAATAGTGTTCGGATGGATAAGATGGAATAAGAATAATAGTTGATAGTTATAAAGAGAAAATAATGGTATTACCCCTCTCATTATATTTGAATTTAAATTTTTAAATTTTAAATTTAAATTTTTAACTTTTAAATTTTAAATTTTAAAATTAAAATTTAAAATTTTAATTTTAAAAATTAAAATTTAAAATTTTAATTTTTAAAATTTTATTTTTAAATTTTTAAATTTTAAATTTAAGACCAAATTTAAATTTGAAAGATATAAAATATCAAATTTAAAATTTAAAATTTTAAAATTTAAACTTTAAAATTTAGAATTTTAAATTATAAATTCTAATTTTGAGATTAAAAATTTTAAATTTTAAAAAATTAAATTCTAATTTAAAATAAAATTCTCTCTCTCTCTCTCTCTCTCTCTCTCTATACCAGGGGAACAAGGGATCGGAACAAGGGTGGGAATACTTGTTCCCACCCATACTGGGTTATCCCTATATTTTAAAGTTTAAATTCTAATTTGAGAGTACAAATTTTAAATTTTAAAAATTTAAAATCTATATTAAAATAAATCTCTCTCTCTCTCTCTCTCTCTCTATACCGGGGGAACAAGGGGTGTTCCCACCCCTAGGTGGGAACAATAATTCCCACCCACCCAACTTTGTGTTTGGATACAAGAGGGGGGATAAGACCCTTATCCCCCCTCTTGTACCCAATCCAAACGGTACCTTAAAGCACCACAATCACATATCAATAAAGCAAAAGAAATGGAGAATATTAATTCCCATACAAGACAAATTCCAAATATGCATTCTTGAAGCAACAGCTTGAGTCAGTCATAGAAACTTTTTCACGTTCATCTCTCTGTTGGTGATGACCTCCATCAGAGGCATTACTTCTCTTATCATTAGCCAAACTAAGTCTTCTTTTTTTCGTTTTCGCCATCTTCTCTTTTTAGAGTGAACATAAGGGGGCCCTCTCTACTAAATGTAACTTAAATCCCAAATGTTTCCCGGAATATGTAACTTAAATCTTAAATGTTTCCCAGCACTACAAGCTGACATGAATTTTTCATTTCTTCTCCTACTATACCAGCGCCACACTCATCCATCTCAAATACTTCCAGATTCATTGCTAACTTTATCAACTAAAGCGAGGGGGAAAAAAAAGATTGAATAAGCCATAAGTTGTTCAACAACTCCTTTTAACAGGACAGAATTTAAAATAGCATAACATACAAATTAAGAACACAGCAGATGGTAATGAAGAACATCAAAGAACCTGGAAGCCCTCGAAGGATGATAACAATATGATCAGGACGAGAGGCACGATGTGGTTGCTTGAACAAGTGAGAAGCACTGACAACTGTAACTTTATTCTTAAGTGAATTCTTTGAGGGGTACCCTAGACCATTTCCCATATGCAGATCTGAAGGGGCTTGAGAGGCGAACGTCAATCCCTGAATGAAAATGCAGATTTGTTATCGCAGTTCTTTATGCATAACTTGCAAAATAAGGGCGCAAGATGTGTTTCACTAAAATTTGAGATATAAAAAAGCAGATACTCCTATTACTTTCCAGCACACTCTTATTTATTATGCAATGGAACATAAACTGACAATAAATAAAAAGTTTGAAAATTCGTATTTGCAGCAGAAGAATAAGGTGAAAGATTAATATAATATATGAATGAGAAGCCAGTATGGCTTAATGAATGATTACGACATCAAGAATGGGAAAAGGAACTTTGAACAAAAGTGGGATATGTACCTCGGAAATAAATTGGGATGAATTACGAGCAGGCAGCATGTTATAACAGTTCGCTTGTGGCAAAGGGTGTGTTTCAGGCAAGGTGCGACCATTAGGTGGAAGCGAAACGGTGGCTGAAGCACTCGATAAAACAGGGAATAGTGCGGGAGCCGCTGTTGGAGCTGATGATGCCATGTGGAAATCTGACTGATAACCCCGATAATGTGCTGCTGCAATAGGTGGCGGAGGCATGGAAGTATAAGATTGCTGAAGCCCTTCAACTGCATTATGGCCGGTGGCTCCAGCGCTAGATTTCTCACTTGCTAAATCATGAGTAGCAGATTGCCGTGCATTTTGGCTATGGAGCTCAAATTCATCTTTTGCTGGGTCATGCATCAAATATGCCGCATATGATCTTCGTTCGTCATGATTTATTAAATGTGCTGCAATCTGATTACTACCTTTGGCAGCATATGGAGATTGATGTGGCAACATATAGGAATTCTCACTTAGATGAAATCTGTGGTGATCATGTGCGTAATACTTCTCATGAGGTCCTCCTGATGCATAATCAGGATTGGGATACGAAACCTGCTGCCAGGATTCTCCGATTGGTTGAACATAGGCACCATCTCCTCCGGGCTCGTTTCTCTCTCGAGGAGTAAACCCAACAACATTTTGGGGATCAGTCGATCTTTCGGAATTCCCACACTCTTTGTACATAGTCCGTTGCATATGCTGATTCTGGTAGTCAGGGGCCGACTCAGAAGCATGACCGAATCCCGAGTCGCAGAAGCTGTGACCAGATCCAACACTCGGGTAGCTGTTCTGTGGAGCTTCACTGAAACTCTGCCGCCCATGATCTCGGATCAGATTCAGCCTCCGCTCATCATCCACCGAGACCTGATTCGGCTGCGGCGGCAGGGGAATGTCGCAAGGGTTATAAGGAAGAGTCGGCGGAGGTGGCAAGTTACCTGAAGGATGATGCTCTCCCACCCGCATCCTCTTCTGAAACCTCTCCCTCTCCGAGAAGTCCTCGTGGCCAAACCACGGCGGAGGAGGGAACCCCGGCGTCGGCGGAGGCGGAGGCGGCGGGAACGGCGCCGGAGGGCCCGGCGCACGGCCCCAGAACGACTGCGGAGGCGGAAGCGGAGGCGGAGGCTCGTAGGGAAGCGGCGGAGGAGGGAAGCGGCGGTGATACTCGCCGGGGAAGGGAGGGGGAGGTTGGCAGAAGGGAAAGTGGGAGCTGGAGCACACGGGGCAGAGGTTGCCGTGGAATCGCCATGGATCATCCATGGCGGGGCTCGGTACTGGATCTAGGGTTGGTGACGATCTAGGGTTTCAGCTCCGGAGGAGACGAGGGGGGAAGATGATCGGGGAGCTGCCGCGTCGGGTAGCTTTTTTCAGTTTTTATACGAGCGCAGGGAGGCGTCTTCGAACCGGGTCGACGTTTCAAACGATTTGATCCGTCCGATCCGGTTCGCCGGCTTCTTTATATAGACATTCGAAGATTACAATTTCTAAGTTATTGAATGAATATATATATATTCGTTCATATTTAAGTGGTGTGTATTTAAAATCGTAAATTTTGCTTGAGTCTTGAGAGTGTTTGATTACAAAAAAAACATGTAATTAGATAATATTATTGCATTAAATTTAGATTAATAAGATATATTATAATATATATATTTATTTAATATGATAATAATATATTTAAAAGTTATAGTCTATCCAATTTGATAAATTTATCAGATAAAATTCAATAATATAAATCTAATTTAAATAAGGGAAAACTTCAAAAACCCCCCCTGTGGTTTCGTGCATTCTCACTTTGCTACCCTGTGGTTTAAAACGTATCAATTTACCCCCCTGTGGTTTCATTTTTATCTTTTCGGAAGCTTTTTCGTTAATATTTCGTTAAATTATGTACAAAAAACTTCAGATAACCATCTATATTTATCGAATAGTCACTTTAGTATCCTTTAATTTTAACTTTGTCACTGATTTTAAAAAATAATAATAATAAAATTGATAACAAAAAGATAAAAACGAAACCACAGGGGGCAAATTGATACGGTTTTTTCAAAACCACAAGACGATACAAAGTGAGAAGCAGCGAAACCACAGGGGGCCTTTTTTTAAGCCCTTTCGCCTTTAAATAAATCAGTTAAAAAGAATGTAAATGAATACTATTGAGAATTTAGTTTACACAAATAATCATTATTTCTAAAAATCCTTAGGAAATCATATTCCAGCTATATTTATGATACAAAATATAAATCGCAGTTAAACTGTTAACTCTTGCTGGTGGATAGTTTTAGAATATTAATTTGGGCTAAATATCTTGCTTATTTCCAGGTTGATGTTAAAATTACACCTCAAAACAGACAGTTAGGCATTTGTTTGATATACATAGTACGTTATTCAATAGTGTCATTTTTATATAAAGTATATGATTAAATGCTTCACAACTACTTTATTGGCTTCAACTATTTTCTTTAGGAGACAAAATAACATTGCTCCGTAGATAAACTTTTTTTTTTTTTTTTGAGAGATAATAGGTCACCTTACCCCACTTGTTATTTGCATTTAGAAATAAATTTAGCTGAAAATGTAATAACTCAGATTCGAATCTTCGGGTCTCGCGGTATCAACACCAAAACAGCCTTTGCCGACTTGCTTTAGGGACGGTTAGTGCTCCGTGATAAAAGTCTATTTTCCTAAAAAAATCTTAGGAGGGAATCTATTTAAGGACTAAAACAAACTATAAGATAACAATAAAAGGAAAGAAAAAAAACTTTTATATGGTACATATTCTATTAGCAAGTCACTTGTCTGGATTTTTCGACAACCATACAAGCTCCACAAATTTGTTCTTTTAAATTCAGGTACCTCCTAACTGAGCTAAACTTCCATTCTATTCTATGATGAGCCAAAAAGATTTTAAATTTTTCAATGGTCCGAAAGGATCGATCTTCTAGAAAATCAAAAACGCATCATTGACATAGACTCAACAAAAATTTTTTACTTTAAATTTTAGTTTCATTCATAATAACGTAACATTAACTAACGAACACCACTATCAATAACACCGATTAAAATTATAAACTTTGAAACCCTTTGATCATTAGGCAAATGATGTCGAAAAGACTTGAAATTTGATTTCTAAACACTTCAAGTGGTACAGATCATATTTAACAGTGCCGATCGTTGATTTGGAGGCTCCATCATCGAAAACAAATGGGTGGCAACAGAGCCCGTTTGCTATCGATAGTATTCTAGCTTAACTCATATAAATATATAATTAGAGTTAAGCTAAAATACTATCGATAGCAAACGGGCTCCGTTGCCACCCATTTGTTTTCGATGATAGAGCCTCCAAATCGACGATCGGCACCGTTGAACATGATCTATACCACTTGAAGTGTTTAGAAATCAAATTTCAAATCTTTTCGACATCATTTGCCTAATGATCAAAGGGTTTCAAAATTTATAATTTTAATGGTCGATATGAGGCGTTTTCTCGTTTAATGTCGTAAAGATATCCTAAATCAATTGAATTTTTGTTAGAAAATTCTTTAAACTATTTAAAACAAGATTTATACTCTTGATCTTGACTTACAAGACTCCTATCATCATTTTTTAAAGAATATTCATTTTCAGCCGTTTATTTTTGTGTCCGCTCGATGGAATAAGAAGAACAATATCGAAAATGTATGAAATTTGATTCCTAAACACTTCAAGTGGTAGCCGATCATGTTCAACGGTGCCGATCGTCGAATTTGGAGGCTCCATCATCGAAAACAAATGGGTGGTAAAACGGAGCCCGTTTGCTATCGATAGTATTCTAGCTCAACTCTATATATATATATATATATATATATATATAGAGTTGAGGCTACTTAAGTTATCGGAAGTACGGAGCCTTCCGTGCTTCCAGCTCGTTTTCGATGTTGCAACTTTCGAATCGTCGATCGGCTCCGTTAAACTTGATCTAGAGTATTTGAAGTACCTAGAAAATAAATTTTATGATTTTACGATATCATTTGCCTAGTGAACGAAGGGGTTCAAAATCAACGGCTGAAAATAAAAATCTTACAAAATGTAATAATATGACATTAAAATTTTAAATCAAAGATATTGATCTTGTTTTATATAGTATAAAGAATTTTCTATCAAAATTTCACGTGATTTGGATATTTCTACACCGTTAAACTTGCAAACGGCTCACTACGGCCATTGAAATTTGTTGATTTTGAGCCCATTCGATCACTAGGCAAATGATATCGAAAAATAATAAAATTTATTTTCTAGGTACTTCAAATGCTCTAGATCAAGTTTAACGGAGCCGATCGACGATTCGAAAGTCGCAACATCGAAAACGAAGCTGGAAGCACGGAAGGCTTCCGTGCTTCCGATAGCATAGTAACCTCACTCTCTCTACTCGCGCTCGCTCTCTCTCTCTCTCTCATCTCTCTCTCTTCTATATTATATGATATATACTATATCATGCTAATATGCATGCCATTACATACATGATATATCAACACTGTAATTATATAATTGATCGTTTCAAGCACAAAGTGTCAACATACTTAGTGGTTGATACCTCATGTAGAACGTAATGCTGTGACTCCTACACAAAATTGTGTTTTTTTTTTATATGCTAAATATGTCCATGCATTGCACGGTCAAGGTAATATTAGTAACTCTATACAATGGTATTTTCGAGAGAAAGAGCGAGAATTATGCAATGGTTAATCATATAACTTGGAAAAATATTTCAAACTTGGTCTCGAACGGCTCTTACAAAGAAGCCCTCTCTCACTACGCCCAAGCCCACTCCACCTCCATCCACCCAAACAAATTCACATTCCCCTTCCTCCTCAAATCATGCAAAGAGCTCAAATCGATCCCGCAAACCCAACAAATCCACACCCACATCATAAAATTTGGTTTTATGTCCAATAAATACGCGGCAACAGCTCTCATTGATGCTTACGTGAAGCTCCAGCTGTTCGGAGACGCACTTAAGGTGTTCGACGAAATTCCTAACCCAACACTTCCTTCTTTTAATGCCGTAATTGCTGGGTTTTCTCGCCATGGGCGCTGCGAAGAATCTGTTCGAAGCTTTAGGCTACTTGCATACGAGGGGTTGCCCCCGAATTCTGTTACCATTGCGAGCCTGTTGCCTGCATGTAGAATGGTTGAGCAAGGATTGCAATTGCATGGTCTTTCGATAAAGATGGGGCATCATTCGGATTGTTATGTTGCGACCGCACTTATTACTATGTATGCAAACTGCTCTGAATTGGGTTTGGCCCGAAAGGTCTTTGAGCTCATCGATGAGAAGAAAATTCAAAGCTACAATGCAGTGGTTTCTGGGTTTCTAAGAAACGGGGAAGATTACATGGCTTTGAATTTGATCAGGAAAATGTGTATTTCGCTGAACAAGAAGCCCAATCCAACAACTTTGCTCTCCGTTCTCTCTGTATGCTCAAATTTATCAGCTTGTTCGCTTGGCAAGCAGGTACATTGTTATCTATTGAGAAGCGACATGAATCATGACGTCAAACTAGGAACAGCACTTGTCGACATGTACTCTAAATCTGGAATTGTTAAATGGGCATATCGCGTTTTCATGTCCATGGAAAATAGGAATTTGGTAACTTGGAATGCAATGATATCCGGTTTTTTAGTTCACGGACACCTCAACATTGCTCTGGAATTGATCCATAAGCTAAAAATCGAAGGAATGAAGCCTGATACAGTAGCGTTGAATCTGATGATAATTGGGCTTTCTCAACAAGGAAAAATAGCTGAAGCCTTTGCTTCATTCAAGGAGATGCAATCAGATGGAATGGTGCGCCCAAGTCTAGAGTCTGTAACAAGCCTTCTACATTCTTGTTCATACGCCTTGGATCTCCGGCAGGGTAAAGAGATTTATGCCCATGTAGTTAGAACAAGAAAAGATTTCGATGATGTGGTTTTCCAAACAACAATGATCCATCTATGCATGCGATGTGGAGATTGTAGTTATGCCCGTAGAGTATTTGATATGTATGGAAAGAAATCAACCGATCCAACAATTTGGAATGCCTTAATTTCTGGTTACGGTAGAAACGGAGAAAATGAATTAGCTTTACAATTGTTCAATGAGATGCTAGAACTAAATGTAAAGCCCAATTCAGCTACTTTTCTGAGTGTTCTTTCAATCTGCGGTCATTCTGGTCAGGTTAAGAAAGGGTGCGATATATTTGAGAAGATGAGCAGTACCTACGATATTAATCCAACTGCAGAACACTTTGGTTGCATGGTGGACCTACTGGCCCGAGCGGGGAAGCTTTTCGAAGCTCGGGACTTGGCACGAAAGCTCGATAACCCTCCCAGTTCGGTGTATTATTCTTTACTTGGTGCCTGCGAATGTTATTCTAATGCCGAAATTGGCGAAGAGATGGCTGAAAGGCTTTGTAAGTTAGACCCTTCAAGCCCAACTCCTTTGGTAAGTCTATCCAATATATATGCTGGTGAAAATAGATGGAATGATGTAGAGAGGTTGAGGAAGATGATGGCAAACAGGGGACTCTACAAAGTGCCTGGTTATAGTTGGATGGATGAGAAAGCCGAGTTGCAGATCACCTAGAACTGTTTCAATACATCTGTACAGTTAGCTTGTTCTTTAAACTCTGATGAGGTTTTCCTCTGGTGTAGGAAAAGTTCAAAATTCATTGTGTAAAGAAACTTGTTTAGATCAAGAAGACATATAAATCATGTGCGCGTCAAATGGGGTTATAGGCAGTTGCCTATGGACATTTACCAAAAGGAAACATGGGTTGCGTATTACTCAAGAAAGAAAGAGAAAATCAAGAAAAAAAAGGAAAAGGTAATATTAAGTTGGGTACATTTACTTGGAAAAATATTTTTAAGAAATTGGTGAGATTAAAATGAGAGAGATTCATTCATAGGGCTAATCAGAGTTCAGTATACTGGCCTGAGCTTGGGCCAGGAATGGCTTTATGTACTACATTTAAAGTGTTATGTTTCAAATTAATTAAAGGTACATTGAATTTCAGTCATCATAATCTCTGCATTTACTTTTTCGTATTGGGTGAACAGGTAATTTGACTAATGATAGAAAGGGTAATTTGGACAACTAATGAATTGACTGTATTACAAGAAATCTCACAGAATTCTTGCAGTTTAGTTGTAATCCTAAAATATAACGTTGATCTGAGAATTCTTATTTCTTTGAATTCTGGAGTTTTTATTGAATCTTTATCTGAAGTTAAAAAGAAATGAAAAAAAAAAGCCAATCGGGCTGAATTTGGGGTGAAAGTCGTTAGGATTTAGATGTCAAAATATATATATTTATATCCAAATTTGCATTCAAAAATAAAAAAATAAAAAAATATAAATGCAAATATAATGGGAAAACTTCAAAAACCCCCCTTGTGGTTTCAATTTTTTTCACTTTAATACCCGTGGTTTAAAATGTATCAAGTTAGTACCCCGTGGTTTCTCACTTTATCACTTAAGTACACTGTGGTTTAAAGTGTATCAAGTTAGTACCCTGTGGTTTTGCACTTTATCACTTTAGTACCCTGTGGTTTTAATTTTGTATCAAGTTAGTATCCTATAGTTTTTTAAATCACAAGGTACTAAAGTGATAAAGTGTGAAACCACAGAGTACTAAAGTGATAAAGTGCAAAACCACAGGGTACTAGCTTGATACATTTTAAACCACAGGGTACTAAAGTGATAAAGTGAGAAACCACAGGGTACTAACTTGATACACTTCAAACCACAGGGTACTAAAATGAAAAAGTGTGAAACCATAGGGGGGGTTTTTGAAGTTTTTCCAAATATAATTTTTTAAAACATTTGATCTGTATTCGACCATTTTTTAAGGGACAAGAGAAATATAGATAAAATGATTCTGTATATTTTCTATTTATTTTACTATAATTTTATGTTAAAAAATTATATTTAAATATCTTAAAATATTAAATTTTATTTAATAAAGTATAATAAGCATACGAAGTTTGAACATGAGCTTTGTCTTATATATTTTACGAGTTAATTTTAGTTCATATTTATTTATGCGTAGTAATAATATATATTATTTTCCAGATACAAATTCAACTCATATCTCAATTCGAATCTATTTTAAGTGGATATGATAATAAAAATTCTGTATCTGATACATATCCCCATTCGAATTTGTATGGTTAAAAGAAATATGAATATAGATATAATTTTGTCAAAATTTGATCATATTCAGTAGTTTTTACCCCCAGGCTGAAGGGGTCGTGTCATATTTTGTATCTTCAATATTCTAGCAGTTTCTTCTCTTAATAGGACTTTCCCCCTGCATATAAACACTGCTTATATTAGTACAAATATCGCCCCCACAATCCCGCATAATTCCTCTCCTCCATAATAATAACAAAATAAAAGCAATCGAAAAAAATAAAAATAATACGAAAAAGCCCCTCCCCTCTTCTCCCTCTGTGCGCTGTACACTCCGAACCGGCCCTCGACACTCGCCTCCACCGTCTCCTTCCCTCTTCATCCCCGTCCCCAGTCTCCGATTAGGGTTTCCGCGCAACGAAGAGAAAGTAGCTGCGGCGGCGGCGGCGGCGGCGAAGGAGGAGGAGGAGGGCAACTCCGCCATGGACGGGGGCGGGAACTCGCTAGCTTCGGTTTGCCCCGACGGGTCGAAGCGGAAGGTGTGCTACTTCTACGACCCAGAGGTGGGGAACTACTACTACGGCCAAGGGCACCCCATGAAACCCCACCGCATCCGCATGACCCACGCCCTCCTCGCCCACTACGGCCTCCTCCACAGCATGCAGGTCTACAAGCCCAACCCCGCCCGCGACCGCGACCTCTGCCGCTTCCACTCCGACGACTACATCGGCTTCCTCCGATCCGTCACCCCGGAGACGCAGCAGGACCAGATCCGTGCCCTAAAGCGCTTCAATGTCGGCGAGGATTGCCCCGTCTTCGACGGATTGTACAGTTTTTGCCAGACCTATGCGGGAGGATCCGTCGGTGGCGCCGTGAAGCTCAACCATGGCCATGATATCGCCATCAATTGGGCCGGGGGGTTGCATCATGCGAAGAAGTGCGAGGCGTCGGGGTTTTGCTATGTAAACGATATCGTCCTCGCCATCCTCGAACTCCTCAAGCGCCACGAGGTAATCGCTTCGTTCTTGATTCGATCTGAAAGAAGAGTTTTGCATGAGAATGTTTACTTCCTACTTAGTTTGATCATCTATCGTAAACTTTTGGAAGGGGGAAATATGGATATAACATTAGGATTGCCAATAGTTTTGGCTCATAGCTGTGCAAATCCTTATATTTTTACAGTCTTAAACAACTAGCATGCTGAACAACCTGTTGAGTGTTTACATACATCTTAGCTAATCACTTTGATAATGAGAATTCTCTTAAGGAAGTTCTCAATTCGTTGGATATTAGGGAGATTTCATTGAGGAAACGTGAGAGGTTACTGACTTACTGCTACAGTTTTTTGTAAGTCATGAAGAGCCATGAATGGTGGTAGAAGGTTGTTTTGATGTGTTCTTTCTTGGCTTACCTCTTAGAGATGAAGTACGTAATTTATCTTTCTCCCATAATTAGACTGTTTCATGCCCGTAAGAAATTTGTATATTGTGCTTAGATTGCTTGGCTGAAATGAATTTCAGTTTGTTGGACTGATGACACCCGCATTTAGCTATTTTGGTTTCATGACAAACCCCTATTGTACTTGCTACATTTGGGTGGGAAGTTTACACCAAGTTTTAGGCTATTGATTTTGGGTCAGCAACCATTTATAGATTGATATCTCATTTGTCCATAGTGGCTTTCTAGCTCTGAGAATGTACTGGTTAACAATATAGTTTGTTTGGAAAAAAGTTTATATGATGACAGCTTGATAGTGCACTGGTAAGAAAAGGAATTCTATTTTGATTTCTAACCTCAAGATTTTCAATTTAGTCCCTAAAGTTTGACTCTGATTTCAGCTTAGTCCTTCACGCTTCTATTTAGTGAAGCAAAGTCTAGTGATGCTGCTTGTTTGGTACATTACTTACAGCAGGATTATTATGCATAACAAACTTCAGGAACTAAACTGTTGAAATCGGAGGAAGAAAACTATTGAGGATGAAATTGAAATGGTTATCAAGCTCCAATGTGCAAATTCTAAGACCCTATAAAATTTTCCATCGCTGAATTTTTATTGACATTTTTCCCCTTTATCCACTTGCAGCGAGTGCTATATGTGGACATCGATATCCACCATGGAGATGGTGTTGAGGAGGCATTCTATACGACCGACAGAGTGATGACAGTTTCCTTTCATAAGTTTGGAGATTACTTTCCTGGAACGGGTGATATACGTGACATTGGATATGGGAAAGGAAAATACTACTCCTTAAATGTTCCATTAGATGATGGAATTGATGACGAGAGTTATCAGTCTCTCTTCAAGCCAATCATTGGAAAAGTTATGGAAGTTTTCCGTCCTGGTGCCGTGGTACTTCAGTGCGGTGCTGATTCTTTGTCAGGTGATAGGTTGGGCTGTTTTAACCTATCGATTAGAGGCCATGCGGAGTGCGTGAAATATATGAAATCTTTTAATGTACCATTATTGCTTCTTGGTGGTGGTGGATATACTATAAGAAATGTTGCACGCTGTTGGTGTTATGAGGTAAAGTAATACATTTCCCTTGTCATTATATGTATACTGAACTTTCCTCCATTTTCAACTAACTTTATCAAAATAACCATTTGTGAAATTAATGGACTTCTCTTTGCCGTACTTACGGTTTTCTCGTTCCTGCATTATTCTTGCGGGATGGTAATTAGTGTTTTTGCAATATTTCTACATAGAAAACTTTATGCACCTTTGAAATGATAAATCCACTATTTTCTTTTTTCGTTAAAATTTTATGATGTAGCGTTGAAACTTGATCCGGTTTAAGAAAACTACATAATTGTCCTCTGTAGCTTTTCTTTTATGCCTTGTGGATTGGGAGACACTTCCCCTGACAATTTATTTAGTGTTTTTTCATGCCAATCTTTTTGAAGTGTCACATCTGATTCATTTTTTCTTTTATTTCTTTTTTACTTCTCCTGTCTTATTTTGTGTTTTAATATCTGAGCAGACAGCTGTTGCCCTCGGTGCAGAGCTTGAGGACAAGATGCCTCAGCACGAATATTATGAGTATTTTGGTCCAGACTATACTCTTCATGTTGCACCAAGTAACATGGAGAACAAGAATACTCGCCAGCAGTTGGATGATATTAGGTCAAAACTTCTTGATAATCTCTCAAAGCTTCGTCATGCTCCTAGTGTCCAATTTCAAGAACGCCCTCCTGATACCGAGTTTCCTGAGGTAAACTTTTCTTTTTCCCTCTTCTAAATGTTAGAAATATTTAAATCGGATTGAATTTTACTTCTGCAGTTTATTAACCTTATTATACATAGTTATCGTGATATCCTTTGGTCATAATACCAGTGTACTTTTGTAATTCTTACTTTCAATCTTTCTACACATTAAGCAAATTTGCATTTGTCTGATCACTGTATCGGGATAAATTATAGGATTTGGTGTTAAACCATAAGGATGAGACAGTTAATATAGTATTAGCATGATTGACCAGTAACCCTTTTTTCTTTTTATATCCAGCCTGATGAAGATCAAGAGGATCCTGACGAAAGGCATGATCCAGATTCTGATATGGAAATGGATGATTCCAAGCCTTCAGAGGAGACATTACGGTATCTTTTTTTTTCCCCATGTTCTTTTTCTTTTGTTTTTTCTGTTATTTGCATTCTAACGACAATAACATTTTCTTGCAGGAGAGCATCAAACAGTATTCAGAATGTAAGAGTCAAGAGAGAGAACGCTGAAAATGAGACTAAAGATCAGGTACTGATTTAAAAATCTACTGAATATACTTTTAAACAGTCAACTAGATGTTAATACTTTGCATTTTTTTTTTCCTCCCATTATTTTTCATTTTGTTTTGAAAGACTCTTGGAGGCACTCAGCTAGATTTTCTAATATTTTGGTACTGTTATCACTTGGATGGATCCACAGAACATGGTGATTTTAGGAGCTTGTGTGAAACAAACATTTTATTGAACTGTAGGTTGCAAGAAAGCTCTTGAAATAGCAATTCGTGCAAAACAGTGAATAACAGCTTGTCGAATAGCAGTTCTCCTCCTTTCTCCTCTTTCTTCTTTTTCTTTTTTTTTTTTCATTCTGTTCAAAATTCTATTATCTTGCAGGAAGCTCTTAAAGTAGCCATGGAACATTTCAAGGGTACAGAGCCCATGGAGATCGCATCCTCTAAGGTGACTTTTATGATCATTAAGTGAAATAAATGTTATGCATGTTAGGGGGCCTATCTGGCCTCATTAAAACTTCTGCAAAAATGTTGTGGAGAAAAGCCGTTCGAAAAAATCATTGACCTTTTTTTCATTGATTCCTCCGAACAGCTTTCCGCAGCAGAAGCAGTGGAAGCTTCAAACTAAACTTCTGCTTTTAGAATTCAAAAGCTCCTTCAGCTTCCAATTCACTAGACATCTATTTAATTACCTGATTACTCCATTAGCATTAATAACTTGTTGGCCTGAACTGTTACTAGTTTGTTAGCTTTTCTATCTTCGTACTCTCTAATGAGGGACTATATATTGGGTTGTCACCTTTCAATGTAGAGAAGCAGTTCCAAGTGCTAGCTCAAGCAGGTTTCAACAATGATTCCTATGATGGTGTTATAACTTTCTAATGCCTTTTGGCTTGTCCACATGCAGCCTTCAGAACCCAGTTCAATGGCAATAGATGAGCCGGCAAATATAAAGCTCGAACAGGAGAATCCAAACAAGTTGCCGGAATCCTCTGTTTCTATGTTCCAGAAACCCTGAATCAGGCACCATGTATGGGGAATATAATATTGTAGGGATAATACTGCGACATGGTTTTTGAGAGCTATGAGGTTGTACCATCTGGAACTGTCAGTGAGTTTTATTAGTAGCAACAACGATTTATCTTACAGCATCAAACTTTGAACTCCCAAGCTCGAAAGTTTTCAGCCTGCAATGTTGAGATAATATCTGCATGTAGCTTGTTCCTAGAGGAGTATTTGCATGTAGCTTGTGCCTAGAGGAGTAATTGTATAGCTAATTGATTAAACTTAAATTGACTTTTGGAACTTATTTGGACATTTAGGTGGTGTTTGTATTTTTTTTTTTTTTTTTTGTTATTTGTTTCTTTCTTTTCACTTTACACCCAGGAGTGAAATTTCTGAAGTGAATAGATTATTTTCTTACGGCCCTACCCTTGAGGCCTTGACACCCTCAGCCGGAATCGGCTATTGGCTTCAGTAGGAAAATAAACACTGATACTCGCGGATACAGTCGTTCTATTTTGGCATCCAAATTTGAATTGGAAATATTGAATTGGATACTCCGGTGAAGGACAGTTTTGTGACTGAGGTATTGATGGATTTAAGAAGGGACAGCTATTACAACTTTGTACGCAAAAAACACTACCGCTTGGCATAACCAAAAATATATAAATTTGAAACCGCATAATTACTACTTAATCATGCAGATCTCTTTTCATAGTCAGATAACATCCGTGCTGTTATACCATTTGTTATACATTTCAGTATAGGATGTTTTGACAGAGTAAATTACATGAGATGACAGATAGTTACATGGAAGGGTTGCTGGGCACCAATTAGTTAGTACATAAGGCCTCATTACTGGTACTGCTATTACTGCTGCTGTTTTCAGTAGCAAAAGATTTACCACAGCCGCACGTCTTTGTTGCATTTGGATTCTTAAATGAGAAGCCTCCACCTATAAGCGCATCGCTGTAGTCCAGTTGCATACCGAAGACAAAAAGAAGGCTCTTCGGATCACACACTACATGACCAAAGCCAAAAGAGAGATGTTAGGAAAAGAGTATACATGGGTAAGATATAGTGTATCAACCATCAATTGGTGTATTCATGTTATGCATCTCCTTTCTAAATTTTCTATGTTGTTATTCATAAAATAGTTCACAGTACGATAGAAAAATTAAAAGCCATCATGAATGCAATCCAAAGAGGTCACGAAGTAGTTTGATACACTTTCAACATTAATCTGAACATTAAGGATAACAAGTGTATTAAAAAAGTATCAAACTATGTGAGAATAGATTTTTCACAATACTTAACATATAATTATGTGCTAGCAGTAAACAAACATATTCCTACTGTTTTATCCTAATTTCATAGCAAGGTTCTGATAGCATTTAAATGTACACTACTGATTTCTGTCCAATCAAGATCCTGAAACAGTGGGGCAAGAAAGAACCATACCTATTGTAAAGCCATTGTATTCTATAATTGAGTCGTCGGGCTTCGTATTCGCTCGATTCTCAAGCTCCATAGTATAAGACATTCCAGAACACCCACCTTGCTTGACCCCAATCCTCAGGCAAAGATCTTCATTCCGTTCAACCCTCATCTTACTCAGATGATTCAGTGCCTTTTCACTCAGCGATATTGCAGGAGCAACACTACCAGTTTGGGCTGCTGCTTAAACATCGGTGGAGAATAATGACATGGAAAGTATCCAATTAGTGCTCAAATTTGCTATAAGCAATCCATTATTAACTAAAGATCCAGAAAGAAGCACTAACTCAATTAGGAATTATTCAAATTGAGAAACGACAATAGTTCGATAATTGCATATCTAACAACAAAATATACTCTGCAAAATAGAGTCACAATAAAACCAACAAGTAGCGATTTTATTTTTGTAATCTAAATAAGTAGCATAGAGTGCAATTCCAGTTCATGATATATACACTGAAATGAAAGAGAATCAGATGTATAAAAATTTTAAAAAAAACAACATAAAAGGCTATAATCATCATTATCATACAAAAGAAGTGCATAAAATTTCTATTGTTCCATGACCAGCATGTATATCATCAAATATCGACACAAATGACATGTGGTGACATAAATAAAGGTGGGGCAAACTTATGTCATCAAAACCTAACTATGTTGAGAGGATGTCTCTCGAATACAAGTCTCTCAATGCTGCTAGGACAGATTGGGAAAGGGTTCCAATAAAAAATTGACAAACCATTTTCCTGACAAGCCATAAAGGCTCTACTCAGTCGGTCAGTCCACTGTGCACAATAAACCTATCTTGAACTCCTGATTATACATATCTAAAACAATAAAGAAATTCAGCAAGCTCCCTTGTTTATCAGCTCCCCTCTATCTTCATACAACAAGGTTTTGGCATACTATCAACTGCTCACATTATTTACTGTTCCTAATTCCTAGGGTCCTCACCACATTTAAGGTCCCTGAGGAATGGAGAATACTGGTATCCTGATCAATCACAGTATCATATATTACCGAGGAGCACTATGTTATCTTACTTCCACAGCAAAAGATCATGCCATGTCTGGTTTCTCTGATGGCAAATTGAGTTGCTCCATGGGCATACTTTTCATCAAATATACGAGACAGAATCCACAAAAAGCGCTTGCTTATAAAACTAGTTGCACTTCTATTGTTTTTTTGAAAAGAAAAACTAGTAGTACTTCGGCAGTACTACTTATAGCAAGCATAAAGCATGGTGTATCTGGAAACCATAAGTTCATTAACTCACTAGGAACTATGGAAAGAAGGAAAAAAAATTCCAGAAAACAAAAATCCTGCCCAACAATCATAAGATGTAGCACAAAAATAAATCGACAGGATGCATTTGAACTTCCTCCAGATAATCATGCAATCACTTCATATTTTTATGCTTTTGAGAAGCTTTATCTCATACCAATTGTCAAAATGATCCTCGTATCTTCCTATACTCCCTCAGATCCCTTTTTCTGATGAAAAACTAGAGAAATCTCAGTAATTTAAGTTATTCCTCGAGCCCCCAACTTAATAACAATATCTTATCCCAACGATCCAATCACTGCGAATACTAATCGATGAGCAATTCAAGCTAACAAACCTGGCGATCACTTATAACGCAACAGAACTCAAATATCAGTAAAGTTAAAGAAGATGAATATGATCGAAGATTGAATCGCATCGATAAGAGTCCAAAAATCGCAAGGCACCAAAAGAAAAGTAAATCGAATCACCTGAAGCTGCGGATGCGCGAATCGATATGGATCGCCTCCGATTGAGATCGGAGGGGAAGCGAAGAGAGGAGCGGAGGGGGAGAGGGGCTCGAGAGCTCCCATGAACACGGCATAGGAGAGCTCCCAAGGTTGGGGAAGCGAGCGCCATGAGAGAGAGAGAGAGAGAGAGAGAGAGAGAGGGAGAGAGGGGGGAGGCGAAATGACGGGAAAGGGCTCCATATTTTTTCTGGTCACCCAACTAGGACTGCCTTCTTTTTTTTTTTTTTTTTGGTTCAGTGGGACCATGAACAACGCTAATGGTTAGATTTCCACCGGTGAGAACTCGACCGTTCAGTTCTGGACGGTCGGGATCAATCGGATTGACATCTCAGCCGTCAGATCAAATTGCGTGGTCAGGGTTTACGACCGTATACATTGGGTTTTTTAGTGTAATAGGCTTTTCCTAAACATTTATTCTAAAAGTAAACCTATTAAATTTTTATTTATAAATATAGTCTTATAAAAGCGGTGAATCATTCACCGCTTTTAAAAGCGGTGAACCATTCACCGCTTTTTTTATTTTTTTTACTTTTTTCTATATTTTTATAATGATAAAAGCGGTGAATGGTTTACCGCTTTTATTTTTTTTATACTCCTAATGAGAAGTTATAAATGCGGTGAATCATTCACCGCATTTATAAGACTATTTTTATAATTATTTTTTTAACAAAATTATTTTTATAATTATAAAAATTAATAAGATTATTTATAAAAAAAATTCGTATACATTTCTGAAGCTTTGGATTTTCCGCAGCTATTTATTATTTTCCATCACGTGATATACAAGTACTGCAGTGATAATTGAGATGAGAATGAAAGGTTTTATTATCATACCTGTGGCGTAAAAGCTAAAATAACTTTTTCTTAATAACCAAACGAGATAAATTTGAACACATGGGAGAATTTGCAACCACCGAAGCCACCAAACAAAAGAAAAAAAAAAAAAAAAAAACAACGAGTATCAGGAAAAATTATATGAGAAGGTTCTCCACACTGAGACAGCAATTATTAGAACAAAAGTTCTGCGGAGAGTATCTATAAAATATTTTAAAAAAATGGAGCCATTCATAAAAAAGACAAATAAAAAAAAAGAAATTCTACATCCACACGAGAAGTGAAGCAGAGGCTGGGTAACAAGTGAATTTTGCCATGCAATAGCACCAGCTGCATATATATATATATTGTCTTTACACAACAGAAATTTCACATATTTTTTTTTACAGCGTTATTTGATACATGCAGGCCATAAATGAATTGCAGAAACTAAGGCTGGTCAGTGTAATGCTATGGATTGCAGAAACGAAGGCTGTTCAGTGTAAGGATGCTAAATTTACAAACTTATTCTGACACAAAATGTGTAGTACAACAGATGCCCAAAACACCGTATAAGACCTACAGGAGAAACCAATGACCTTGGATACAATAGCGCATGGATTACTTCGACGGTGTACTCTTTCCATATTTGCTGTTAAAGTCCAACAAAACATTGTATATTGGCTCTTGAGGCGACAGCCAGAGTAGTTGAATGACGATGTAGAAGCACGTAGTGATGCTAAAAGAAGAAACATGGAAATAATATTAATACAAAAATATTCTGTTTCAATCTCTTTTCTTCGAAATATTATTTAACGGATACGATTGTCAACTGATCGGGCCAAACAGGTGATGCGAGAAAAGAATGGATATAAAGTAATGATTCAATACAAGTAGTAGTAAGGAGCACAAGGAAAGAACTTCAACATGTATTAAGCATGTAAATCATCATTAAGAAAAGTACCTGCCAAAGCAGATCAACAAACAGATCCAAAATAATGCACCTATCCACGTTGACTCCTTGTGAGCAATCCATACCTATAATTACAAGGTGGAAAATGAGTAGCTTTTTTTGAAAAAAAAAACAATTGAACAGGTGCGCATATAGCTCAACGGGAGGTCACAGCTAAATTGACTACATCCATATGCCAAAGAGCTTTCCTCCACATAAGGAAGTCACTATACTATTTACAGCCTTCTGCAAATGTAAACTCGGTTTCACTTACTGTTCTACATGCAGGAAGTGGAGTAGTAGTTATGTTTTGGCTTTTATTCTAAAAGAAAAAACATCTCTGGGTAGTTTAATTTTGTTCTTTTAATACGCATAAGTACCAAAACATGATAAGTTGACAAAAAGAGAACATAAAAGTCTAGAGTAATTTTGGTAGTAACAAGAGGACATATAAGCTGCAAATAGTTTAGTTCTCTAGACAGATTAGACCATCAATAAGCACAAATATTTGAAAGGAAAATGAAAGTTCAAATAAATTAAATACTCTCAAAATTTCCTCATTAATATTTGAGTTGCAACTTCTTGATCTCCATGTTATGCTTGAAATTTTTGACTTAGTTGGAATAATTTGGAATACTGTGTAATGTTTCGGTTAAGAGTAAGTTTGTATTGGTGGGACCTTTCTCTTTTCTTGTCATTGGTGTCTAAAGCTCTAATATCCATCGTCTCTAGCTACTTCATCATTTAATACAGAAATTCTAAATTCTTTTTTACCTGAGATGAAGAAGATAATAAAGGTTATATGTATGACTCTTACCGATATGGCAACAACATTTATATAGAAGTCGATCAGTGTTGCAGCCATCCACCTGAATGCATGTCGACGGTTTGTTCAGCATAAAACATGTGTTATATTAAGCAAAAAAAGAAAGAGATGTTTCATATCTAAAAAAAAAGGAAAAAGAAAAAAAGAAGAGAGAGAGAGAGAGATGTCAAAAGATGTGCAACATTTTACACAACTTATAAAAACCTTCAAGAAACATAATATTCATCCTTGAGGCCAGAGTGAGTTTTATTTTCATTAACTAACAAATCAAGCATGAAAGAGATGCGCTTTTGCCATTTGTACCATTAGCATTCTATTTAATACATTTTGGCTTTGGATTATTTACTTGCAGTGAGCAAAAACAAACAGTTTAATGACTGCATTTTCAAGTACACTACGCACTACCAGATAAAGAAAACTGAAAAATCTTTAGTTCTTATGTTCTTAAAAACAGTAAAGAATATACAAAAATATAGAAAAATACTTACGGTGTCAACAACTCCATCCTAAAAGGAAGTCCATCAGTAATTATCGTGTAAGAGATTACTGCCACCATAAATACCCCTAAAATACTAAAAAGTATTCTCCCAAATACGACAAACGAGAACCTTTTTTGGGTTTGATCATTCCTGAAAGCAGTTTTGCGCACATATTATTACATGATATTCAAGATAGTGTAGAAAATATAGACTAGAATAAACACAATATAGTTAAAGGAAATGGTAATGGGTAGAAGACGTTGTGAGTATTAATTACTTTAAAAGAGAGGATTCATTATAAGTTGATAATAGATATCATACCTCAATAATAACAGATCCAGAGGATCCTGTGCAAGACCTTGAGATGAAACTTCATAGAGTTTCTTGACAATATAAGCACATGTGGCAATACTAAAAAGATAAATAACTATTAGTCAAAGAAAAACAATTAAAAAAAAAAGATATTAAAGAACAAGTTAACACAATAATGAAAAATAAATAAATAGTAAATGAAGAGTGTAAGATGATTATACCTGCCAAAACAAACTAACAGAACAATCCAAATTACTGAACTAATCCAGCTTGATTCTTTGTAGATAACCCAAACCTAAATTTTAATCCAAAAATAAAGTATCTTGTCATACACTCATACTGAATCGAGCTTCCATCAAACATACAACCAAAAAAAAGTTTGAGGATTAGTTTGCTTTGGTTGCATATAGATGAGATTAAAGAAACAAATTTATGGCCTGGCAAAAGAAAGGATATTCTTTACATTCGAATGGACCGGTTTGGACTGCAAGGCCATGAGAACTTAAAACCTAGTGCAATCCATACTCTGGAATGGAATGAAAAAAGTATCATGATAAAATTTGGTGGCAACATTTTATATGGCAGGGACTATCAAAATTACAGAATGAGTCTTATTGGCTATAAGACTCATTCTTTAATGTAGGAATTATCTGATGGTTAAAAAAATGTGCATTTTTATGTCTCCGGTGAAAGATAATGTTCCCCATGAGCCAAGACATGCTGTTTAATTGCATTGATCCAAATGAAACTAGTGGGATGCTTTACTCCATTTTCTCAAAACTAGCTTTTCTGCCGACAGCAATTTAAAATTCAGGTCATTAAACAACTATATAGTCGATATCAAGTGGAGACACCTACAATCAACGAGGCATGTAAATATAAGCTAGAGGGTATACCGAGATTGCAACCACATTCACATAGAAGTCGACCAAAGTTGCAGACATCCACCTACATCAGTTTTGGAAGTCATCATCAATAGTAAGGAAAGAATTGTCAATCCTCAAGATCAAAGGTAGCAAATAGGAAAAGAACTGCCAGTAAAAAAGCCGTTTGCAGCAAAATGCAAGAGTCTTAAAAAACAAGCGACTATTAGACTTGACAGCAAAAGAAACTGCTAGAAAAAATTGCTTCCTCATCAGAGAACACACCGATGAAAAGTACAATTCATTAAAGGTCTATCAGCAACAGAGGAGATAAATTGACACACCACAATCCACACTTTCGCTACGCATAACTTAGATCTCAAGTGGACGAAAATTATCACTACGAGTTTATAAGAGATCGACTACTTGTTTCATCACAGTATCTACTACGTCTTAGGATTACATCTAGTTGGAGTTCCAATGAATCCAATCACTTTCTTTATAATTTCCATCAGAATAATAGTAGAGTTGTTAACTCGTATTTCACTCGTTGATGGAGTGAATAATCTAGATCAAGATATTTTTGCAAGAACAATGACTTGGCACGCCGCATCAGATTTTTAGTTCTCCGAGCAACAGAAGCTGACCAGCAGGACTAATATTGAAATGTTTCAAAAGTTCGAGCATCCTAATGTGACAAATCAAAGTTTAGGGACCAACCTGAAGCTCGTCAATTGTTTTTTTGCCCTAATTTCCTCATCATGTAGCAGCTCAATTAAACAAAAGCAATGTCTTCAACTTCGAAACTAAAATTATTACCAAATTCCACAAAATTCATAGGTGGGTCTCCAACATTAGGATCCAGAGTACACAACAATCCTCATCTCCTTAAGATAGATTCATAAGACATTGAGATCGATCTCTAGAATGATCGATGGAATCAAAACTTACGGGGTGAGGAGTTCGCGTCGGAAGGGAGACCCATCGGTGACGAGGGTATAGACGAGGGTGGCGAGCATAAAGAGACCTAACGCGGTGAACAACACTCTATACGCGGTGAGAGTAGAGGACGAGGCCATGGCCATGGGCCCCCCGCGAGCAATGCGACCCCGTAATCGACTCCAAAACTATGTACGAAGACGAAGAGAGAATAGAGACAGGAGAAGGAGCGTACGAAAGCAGGGTGTGTATGGTCGAGCACCTTACACGCGAGTGCGTACTGTGTAGTGTAGAAGAAGAGGAAGGAGAAGACCACGACGACGAGAGCGTAAAACTTAACTGATGGTGGGGAATGCAGACACGTGGACCAATTGAATCGTCGCAGCGTATGCAGCAAGAAATATCTGTAGAGTTGCGTGAACCTGGTCTTCCATCATGGATCGGTGCCACTACAAATCAACACTGGAGAACAAAGCATATGAATTTTTTTTTTTTTTTAAAGATAGTTATTGGTTCGCACGAACACATATTATTCCTGTGTTTGGAGACTTATCATATTATGTCTTAGCGGTGTTAAAATATATATTATATAAGCTAAGGAGTGGTGATCACATATATAAATAGTTGAATATTTTGTACAATATTTAAAAATATTGTTTTCCTTCTGAGAATAGAGAGTTTGCTTTTTATTTTTTATTTTTTTAGAGCTTTTTATTTTAAAAAATGAGGAGTTAGTCAATTCTGAAACCTCACCTAATCTTATACTATAATTTTATTGGACCAAATATATCAAAAATTGTAGTTCTTATAAATCATTTAATTTTTTTTAGTTAAAATGATGCCTGTATCATAGGTTTTAAAAACTTTTATTGGATAGAGTAATAGACCAGCGTATACCATAATTTCTTCCAACTCCACCGGTCCATGGATTTCATGGTGTGTGTTCAGTGTACAACGCGCATATTGAGCAGTTCATTTAGGGGCCCAAGAAGAGTCATTTGTGTCTTTTGGGCCTTTTGGACCGGGAATTTAATTCGGTGCATTTGTACTAATGTATCTTAACCAAACTGAAGGCCCAAGAACAGCAGAGGCTGCAAAATTGCAGGCCCTTTTGGGCATCGATAAATTTTTGGGTCTTCTATGGACTAAAAAAGTACATTATGGGCCCAAGCGAACACGGCAGGTTTTGTGCTTCGCCGCCGACTTCTAGCGAAGCCTGCGTTGTGCCAGTCACTTTAAGATGAATTGAATTCGGCAGCGTGTGTCTCTCGGCTCCGACTTTCGACGGTACTTCGAATCTTTGGCTTCCTCTAATATTCCCCGTTCTTTCTCATTATAAAAATAGTAGTTTTCATCTTTCTTTTCGTTTCTTTTCTTTTCTTTTATTGTTTTTTAACCTCATTCTTTCTATTAACCTACTAAATCCTCACCTCGTTTTTCCATGCAAAAAGACTCGTAGTCACTTTGCTCAGCTAATATTAATCCAATATTGTAAAGGAGCATGTATAGTGCATTTTAAGGAATAATTAATAAGGAAACGAAAAGAAAAATAAGAAATATATAACTCTGAATTGAATATATTGTGGATACTTCGGTGAAGTAATCCAATTATCCATACATTAGGACAACATTAGAAATGCACGTCACAAGTGAGTTAGTAAATGTACATAGCATTTTTATTACACTCATTCACATAAATGCACTCGGAAAATTATATTCATGTCAAAACTTTGCATCATGTGTATATGACAAGAACCAAAATTAACTAATAATACTTGCTTCTCTCGTGAATTATAATAAAACCCACCGGCCAAATTGTGGTATACGACGAAGATTATGTTATATATTAGTTAGTTTAAAGTGTAAATTGTCAACGCCGTCGTAATTAAATGTCTCCATATTACGTAATATAACTTAAACTTTGTGGGTCCTGGCACCAAGAATCATGGAGGGAGAATACGACTTGATCAATCTTTAGAAATTGAAATCAATAGCTCTATTTCATTTAGATTCCTAAAATATTTGGATTTTTTAGAGCGAAAAAAGGCGTAAAATTGTCAAGAAGTCAAATATATAAGTGTATGCATGGATGAGTCATCATGATCTCTATATTTAATTTGGAATTTAAATTATCAATTACTTTGTTTTAAGTATTTTAAGGTAACTTCATCAGAGGATGTACATACAACAATTTTGTCGCGAGCTTCATCCAGGACATGATAGAGTTTATTTATTCCTCGTATTATGGAAGCAGAGTAGTACTTAAAAAAAAATATATATATATATATATATATATTGAAGTATACAATGCTTGTTATGAGAGGTGCGTGGGATGATTAAGAAATTAAACCTTGTTTGCCTAGCATTTTAGCCTCTTTTTTTTAAAATATTAAAGTACTAGAAAATCTCATTTGGTTAACTCGAGGACCAAAATAGCTAGAAGTACTTCAAGAATTTTCATGAGAAAAAAAAAATTTTAATATTTTCTGAATTTTAGCATTACTCATCAATCAGTTGTTGTTGCACATAATATCTCCTAGAGATTCCACTCCAATTTTTTTTTTTAAGATAGGTTTTTTTTTTTTTTTTCCTTCACAAAATTACATTATCCAAATAGTTTGTGTTAATTTCAAATTTATGTAGTACAGAAGTTATTCCAAAAAGTTAAATAAAAAAAAAAGGACCAGGAATCAATTCCCATGAATCTTTAATATCTATAGGTTGGGACATCATTTTCTGACAATCCCAGTCAAAGTAAACAGCCGAATTATCCTTATATTTGTCTCCCACCAAAGAATATAAATAGAAAATAAGCATCTAATTAAAGGCTCTTTCATCTTCTTACTTTTTTCTTCTTATAAGTCGTCAGAAGATATATATATAGTCCTCAAATCCACATTCCAATGTGAATGTACTAATACATGTACAACTATAGATGGTGCTATGATCATTGCGGTGAGCATGACCTACGAAAGGAATAAGCGTTAGGCATTTTTATTAGCTTTGATAGGTTCGTTATAAAGGTGCATCGCAAACGAACAAACGAAGGATCAAATCAAATGTATGAATAAGTGTAAACTCCCATAAGTCCAAGTTGAAGGTAGAGCTAGATGGTCTACTACGTTTCTCTCAATATTATCTTAAGCTTTAGTAGAGGTTGTAAAACATGATATATAAACATAACAATGTTAATTAGCTACACCATTAATATCAATTTATGCTTGCTCGATCACTTATGTTTGAAATTTCAATGTTCATTATTAAATAAACAATATGGCGTTGAATACAACCTTCAAAAGATCTTTTAGAAATAGGATTATATGTGAAAAGAAATTAATTAAATAATTGTCTAATGAGCTTCTCTTCGTTACATATTCTGATGGCCTCCTTACACAATTTTTTATATGGAGCTCATATATAGAATTTCTTTTTTTTGTTTTCTTCACTTTTCCATAAGAGCCCGTATGAAAATTTAGTAATTATCCAAAAAGAAAACATATTTTAAAAAATCAATAAAACAATCTAGGAAGGAGAGATTTAGATTTAGGTGAATTAAACAGGGGTAAGTACGCATAGTAGTAGTAAGATAATCTGATTAGAATAACAATTACCATTTGATGATCAAAGAATTAATTTCCTTTTGGCTGAATAAACATTATTATTTTTTAGTGTATCATGAATAAAAATTAAGACAGATCATCTGATACCAAACATTATTCTCCAGTCAAAGAGAGCAAGAGACTTAACACCATACAATTAATGTGGAATTTATAATGTTAGGTATGATTATATATAGGTAGACGGAAAGTGATAGAAAATATATAAGGCTTTTCGAGCCTGCGGTAGAGCTTCTTTGTTTTATCGGCGCTCTCGTCACTTGTATCCAAAGTTTATAACTTTTAACCTAATTGAAGATTCAAGCTAGGATGTGTCTACGGGCTTAATTTTACCTCCAGAAAAAAAAAAAAAGAAAAAAAAAGAAAAATTAAGCAAGTGGCATAGTCTCAAACCTTCCAAAGGATTTTTGACTTATGCCATAGTCTTCATTAATAATTAGCATGCATATTCCCAATATGATTACATTTTTGGAATTTAAGAAGAATAAAAGAACTTTCTCTTCAAAGATACAATTTTCAGTGAAAACCACTGTGCTCACCTACAAAATTTTATAACTTTTCACAATCAATAGTCGATCATTTGGCAATCTTTTGTTGCTCTTTTTTTATTTATTTGCGATAACTATAAATATTACCTGGCTAGTCTAATCACTTGCCCTAAAACTTCAGGTGGATCGAAGCAAGTTTTTTTTTTCTCCCAAAAAAAAAAAAAAAATCTGTATCTTTCATGTTAGTTGACTTTGTTAGCATAGCAACACCTAAGGTGTGTAAAGTATAAACTATAAACTTGTTACAACTTTGCTGCATACAACTCAAATCAAAACACTCTTAATTTTCACATAAACAAATAGATAAATATTAACAGATCATTTTGGTCATTGTCACGATGACTAGTTCTGTACATGTTGACCTTTTCAACCAATCTGATCCAGCCACGTTTCTCCGGGTTTGAGGCCGGAATTGTTGGAAGGAGTTAATTTTATTGTACAATTTTTATTTTTTTATATATCTAAACAGTTTAATTAATTTGACAGCAAAGCTTGTTCTTGCATTAATTTTTTGGGGGGGGTCTCAGGCGTATTAATGCATAGACCATGGCGCAGATGCATGAGATGATCAGCAATATTAACTTTCATTTATTTAGTTTTTCCCCCTGGTAGAGTCAAATGTAGTCAATTAATTTAGTGCTTCATAAAAATTATTACATTGTTCTGATGGAAAGTTATATATAATCACAGCTATTTATACCATGCAAGTTAATCAATATATTGAGTGGCCTTAAGTGTACTTATAATAAATTATAGGATCAAGAGAAAATTGGCTTATGAAAAGGGAATTTACGCTTAACTAGGGAACAGCTTGTATTAATAATTAGGAGCCTCTAAGTAATTAGATGAAGTTTGTGCACATATTCAATTACTCTACAAATACTAAGGCTCATTGTTATCATGTTTCGTTGCTCTTAAAAAGTTTACACTCCATGGGCTCGAGACGTACGTTTGAGTGTTGGTCCATAGTTCGCACTACAATTGAATTAATGTTGAACGCTCCTCATTGCATGAATAAGCATAATTGTTTCTTAATGAGATTGAGTGAGCCTCACATAATATAAATGCCATTACTTTGCACAAGAGATCAAAGTCTAAGTTGTAACTGAATAATGCTATTTAGAACCTATTCCAACTTTTCTCGAGTCAACAAAAATTTCCAAATTTCGAAAGTTTCAAGCACTACAACAAATATTGCACTTAAGAACACTTTAAACAATAACTAGCGACGTTTCAAAGCATTGGCAAAAATAATCCCGATGCTTATAAGAGTGTCAAGCAAAGAGTCGTTAAATAAATATATCAGGATAAATATATCGATGCTTTAATATAACGTCGGAGAATTTTTATCAGTATTTGATAAACATGTATTTATTGACGGTGCTTAATCATAATGTCAATACATATCAAATATTGAAGAAGCTAAAATAAAGAGTTTTCTAAAAAATATCGTCTAAAATATATTTTATTAAAGTGAAGAGAGCAAAAAAGGGGAAAGTCCCATAACTAAGATAGTGAACAAGGACATGGCTCAGGTTAATGAGTCCATTGATGAATAAATGCTTGCATGCATGCACGGCATATGGCATTAATTGTATATATATCCATAAAAGGAAAAAAGACGTACCAGATCATATATAGATAGATATAATAATCCTTTTCCTATTTGGAATGTGCAAATGTAAAAAATGTTCTCTCACTGTCTTGCTATGAGCAAGGAGGAACATTTACAAGATTTTGTGGGGCTAGACTTTGGAGGTTAGCATTTATTCTGCTTAGACATAGCATATGATTTCTTTGCTACTTTTTTGGTATAATATAACTTCAAAACCAAGCAACAAAGGAGCAAGTTGAACCTTTTATTCCTCCATATCTCATCAGCTCTCTTCATGTTAATCTTGAGGTAAGATTTTAACCACAAATTAATTAGCACCATGAATGTCAAATATTAGAAAGCTAGGATAATTAATGAGGCAAAGGAATAATAGGAAAGGTGCTGATTGATTGAACATGCGGGAGGACAATATATCATGTATGTATATAGATTCATATATGTACAGTATATGAATGAAAGATGCTAATTGCACGCCCAATTTTTTGGTGTAAAACTTATAGCCTCGCATTTAAAAATTTAAATGGTCTTTTTAAACTTTTAATATTAAAAAAAATAGAGATTATAAGATGAACGTAAAACATTAACCATTGAATGAAAAAAGCTTAAAATTTACGCTTATTTTTTAATGTACAATTAACAATATTTTTTTTTTTTTTGAGAAATAGGTAGCAAGCTACCTGCTTCATTCATTAGGTAAAATGAACTGAGCATACAAATTGAAAGCAGCTTAGGCCTCTGAGAAGTCGGTAAAACTCAAAAATAAATTAAATGTACAATTAACAATGTTGCTCTACACTGTTTCCACATGATGTGTTGCCGCTTTCAATGGGGTGTAGAGGGGTGTTTTAGACCTTTCCCTCTTTGTTGGCTCCCTTCAACCTTTAAATAGAGGTGCTAACTCATAGACTCTTTTTTCAGGTCTGAAATTCCATCAACCTCCTCCTCTCTCTTGTCAAGAGTCTAAGCCAAGTTGCAATAGAGAATAAAGGAAATGGTGGGTTCCTTAATTTACTCTCTCTTTCCCTTACCTTTGTTTACATCATGTGTTTCTTCATGCTTTTTAAGATAAGATTATGTATATATGTGTTTATTTCTTATTTCAAGTTGATTAATTTTAATTTGTCTCATGATCTATGGTAAATATATATATATAGGAGAATGGGCAAGAGCAGGAGAGATGGGTGGGTTATGTGGATTGGAGGAATAGACCAGCTTTCAGAGGCAAACATGGAGGAATGTTTGCAGCCTCTTTTGTTCTGGGTACTCTTTCACATATTCTCAGAATGATCTTCTTTTTTTAAAAAAAAAAAAAAAAAGCTGAAACAAATTAAATTAGTTTTAAAAATATAAATTTTAAAAACTGATAGTATACTAGTGCATGTATCTCTTTTACTTTTCAGTAACTGAAACATCTTCCTTCTTGTTTTCTTGGTAGGCCCCAGATAGATTTCACTGACAACCTCCTCATACATGCTAATATATATATATATATATATATGCTAACATTTTAATTTCAATTTTAATTTTTGTTTTATTTTTTAGCTAGTATGTTTTTTTGGCTTTAGCCCAGATCCTTTTGACTTCATATATGACGCAGCTTTTCGTTGGATTGATCGATGAAACGTTTTCATTGATTCTGCTTGTTCTATCGACTTTTCTTGCTTGCAAGGGAACCAACTTAATTAATTTCCTCCGTGCATGCATCTAGACTTTTCCAGTGTGCTATAATTAGAACTCATTATTCTATTCTCTCCTCTGGATTAATTTCCTCCGTGCATGCATCTAGACTTTTCCATTGTGAATTATGGACGGTTAATGCGAACTTTAGCATTTTATTTTAAGGCCAATCTAATTGTCAAAATCAATTAGCTAATTGCATGTCAGTTTCAGTAATATCATTTCTTTCTTCAGAAATAAAATTAATTTGTTCTCTCTCTCTATCTATCTCTATCTCTCTCCCTCTGTCTCTATCTATCTATCTTTCTATCTATCTCTCTCTCTCTCTCTCTCTCTCTCTCTCTCTCTCTCTCTCTCAAATTAATTACAAATTATATGATTTGACTTGGCGCCTTCACTTTTATCTAAGCACGTTACTTTGGCATTTATATTGTCCTTTAATTCGGAACCATTAAAAAAAATCATTTTGCACCTTCTTCATAAAATGACCTGCATTTTCAGCTTAGATCCGCAATAAAATGATTATTTTAAATTGAGTTCGAAAGGTCATTAAATAATAAATGGTAACGTATGTCAAATTATAAAAATAACAAATAGAGACTGAAGTGAAATATATTCAAAATTACACGGAATTCACTCTTTAATTGAAAAGTATATATATATATATATATATATATATATATTTAAGATAGATAACACGCTATCCGCTTCATTTATTTTATTTAGAAATAAACTTAGTTGGAAATGTGAATCAACTAGGATTCGAATTTGAATCTCGGGTATCAACCATCAAGTCTTTTGCTACTTGCTCTAGGGATGATCGGTTGAAAAGTACAAATATTAAGTTGCAACAGTTGAGAGTATAAGCTACCAAAATATGAATGATTAAAATTAATTTTTATTACAGTTGTGGAGGTAATGGAGAATTTAGCATTTCTAGCAAATGCCAGCAACTTAGTCACCTATCTGATGGGCTTCATGCACTTCTCGCCGTCGCACTCCGCCACCACCGTCACCAACTTCATGGGCACCGCCTTCCTCCTCGCCCTTCTCGGCGGTTTCTTATCCGACGCCTTCTTCACCACCTATGTCGTATATCTCGTTAGTGCTCTCATCGAGTTTCTGGTAAGTAACATGTTAAACTCTCCAAATTTAGTGCACAATTTGCGAAAGTTCACTTTTTCAACATTTATATAGCTAATTAGCTTGTTGATTACTTCCATTAGTGGGACCTGTGGGTGCACCAATTGATCAATATTATGATACATTTTGTAGTGATAATCACATCTGTATCACTGTAAAAATATTGCACATACCCTTATTAAACATGCATCTTTTGTCAGTTCATTTTGTATAGATGACTACATCTTTATCTACATATATATCTGAATGGTACATTACTTAATTTCTTTTTCAATGATAGAAATAGTTGATAAGGTTATCTACTCTGATAGGTAGACATCTAGTCACGCTACTCAAGAACCACATTTATTGCACCACATGGAAATATTTGACGTAGTGATGCTAAAGAATATTTTATTCTTGTGATGGAGTGATGCTAAAGAATATTTTATTCATGTGATGGTTAGAAGACAAATTTTGTATCGTGTTCCTCACAAGGCCGAGCCGCATCGATGTGAATGAACTAAAATTTGATAGAAAAGATATTTAAATTAGGAAAAACTTTAAAAACTTTCTCAATAGTTTCGTAGTTTCTCACTTTGTTCCCATATAATTAAAAATTATCAATTTGACCCTCCCCCCCCCGGGTGATTTATTTTTTTCTCTTTTTTTATCAATTTTTTTTTTTAATCAGTGATAAGGTTAAAATTAAAGGGTACTAAAGTGAATATTTGATAAATCTAGATGGGTATCTGAAGTTTTTTGTATATAATTTAATAAAATATTAACGAAAGAGCTATCGAAAAAATAAAAACGAAACTACAGAAAGGCAATTTGATACATTTTAAACCACATGGGGGTAAAGTGAGAAACTATGAAACCACTAGGGGGTTTTTGAAATTTTTTCTTTAAATTAAGATCATTTCAAACATTCATTATTATTGTTATAATTATATTTTAAAAATATTTATTATTAAATTTTGAAGTCATATAAACTTATATTAAATGAGACGGTGTGCCTGTTCATTTTATTCAACAAATCTAAGCCAACGGCCTAAAGAAAAAGTGCCGAAGATAGTTAAAAAGAATCACTTGTCTCTACCAGAAGTGGCAAAGGTTTAATAATTGATATCCAAGGCTCCAAATTTGAATCATAATTGATTCATATTTTCAGCTAAATTTATTTTTAAATAAAATAAACGAAGCAGATAGTATACTATATATCTTTTAAAAAAATTTAAATAAAATAAATGAAACAGATAGCATATTATCTATCTCTAAAAAAAAAGATAGTTAAAAAGAAGTTGTTCTACAAAATGATACTGTTGTAAGGTGGAAATTCTTTAGAATACAATAAAAGAAAAGAGAATTTTGTGAACACGCCAGTGACAAATAGGTGCCAATATGCCAAAGACTATTTTTAATGCAAACAAATTAAACTTATGATGTTTGATAAAATTAAATTAATTTCGCTGAATTAACGGCGTGGAGCCCAAAAGATCTTGTCGCATCTGATCATAATTACAAGGAAGAAATAACAAATTGTGAGCAAACATCAACATACATTTGATGGAAGAGGGCCAAAAATCGATCAATTTATTGTTGTGGGGCCCGCGTAGGAAGGGGGATACATGCATGTGGGCTTTGAGGTAGGATTTGGACCAAGTGTGAGGACGACCCAATTTTGGTGTTTTAAGTCAATACGATATTGCCGACCGTCCCTAGAGCAAGTGGTAAATAGCTTGATGGTTGGTATCCGAGACCCAAATTCGAATCTTAGTTGATTCACATTTTCAGCTAAATTTATTTCTAAATGAAATAAACAAAACGGGTAACGTGCTAACTATCTCTCTCTCAAAAAAAAAAAAAAAAAGTCAATACGATGTTATGCGTTAAGCTGGTCCATAGTACGACCGGGCTAAACAGATCCTAAATTAAGAGCACAATTAATACCTACTATTAAGGGGTTAAAGAACAAGCACAGATATTAGAAAAGAGTTGAGCTGCTGATTCTTTACTAAAATATGTTTGGAGTATGGATAACAAAGTAGTATTAAATTTCGTTTGGAATTGTAAACTGATTGCGTTACGGTACGTGATATTGTATTTCGTATATTGTGATTAATCGATTATGATACATTTTTTATGATCCTATCAAAAAATACAGAAGTTCATTTTTGGATATTTTTATCCCAACTCTATTTTATCTAATAGCGTCAGATGAGGGACAATATCAAACTAAGCCTTACAGTCCTGCTTGGCCAGCTTTTTATTGCGGTGTGGCCTATTTACTTTACTGGAATGCGCGCTATATATAATTCACTAATAAAAATATTTGTTATTTATAATAGCTTTAGATTTAAAGCTTTTGTATATTTCCATTAAATATATTTCAAAATTACATGACACTGCTAAGAAGTGGTGAGGAATCTACACAATCAACGTCCGAAGCCCTTAATACAACTTTATGTAAAGTCGTCCTCCGTTCTCTTGGGCCTTCGGCCGGATTTTGGCACTGGGAATTTTTTTTTTTTATTTTGAAAAAAGAGATATCATACTATCTGTTCGTTCAATTTTTTAAAAAATATAAATTTAGCTGAAAATATAGAATAATCAGATTTCAAATTTAAAACTTCAGATATTAATCACTAAATTTTTTATCATTTGTGCTAGAAATCTATATTTTTTCTAAATTCTTCACCACAATCATCTAATTTATCTATTTTTTCTCTATCTTCTCTTAATCAACTATTTGCTATTGGAGACTTCTTTTTCTTTAATTCTGTTAGGAGCCACAAACTTTATGCAGATTCTTTGTACCAGAGCTTAAAATATAATCAAGCTCTACTTCTTTAATAAAATGTCTTTTTTATTTTATTTTATTTTTCGAAAGAAAGGTAGTATACTTTGTATATTTTTTTAAAAAATAAACTTAATTAGAAATATGAATCAATTAGAATTTAAATTTTAAAATCTAGAAAATCGTCCATACAAATACTTTGCAACTTGCGTCAGAAAGGATCAATTTTTAACCCAAAAAAATTTCACAAAAAGCTAAAAATATTTATTTATTTATTAATTTTGTGTGTGTGGAATCAAACTTTCTATGGAGCTAGGCCCAGTGTTCTTCAAATTTATGGAGTGAAAAAGCAAAGCAATTACCAACCAAGCTATATAATAGAAATAGATAACCAACCACCGGACCTCCGGTCTCCTCTGGTAATGTGCAGGGACTAGTAATCCTGACGATCCAAGCGAAATCCCCGTCGCTGAAGCCCCCAGCATGCGAGCCCTCGTCCCCGTCGCGAGCGGCGGGGCCGTGCGAGGCCGTGTCCGGGGCCGAGGCGGCGATGCTGTTCGGGGGGCTCTACCTCACGGCGCTGGGCGTGGGCGGGATCAAGGGCTCGCTCCCGGCGCACGGGGCGGAGCAGTTCGACGAGGGCTCGCCGCGGGGCCGCGCCGCGCGGTCCACCTTCTTCAACTACTTCGTCTTCTGCCTCTCCTGCGGGGGGCTCGCCGCGGTCACCTTCGTCGTCTGGGTCGAGGACAACAAGGGCTGGGAGTGGGGGTTCGGGATCTCCACCATCGCCATCTTGCTATCCATCCCCGTGTTCCTCGCCGGCTCGAGGCTTTACAGGAACAAGCTCCCCACGGGGAGCCCCCTCACTCTCATCGCCAAGGTATGGATGGATCTCTACCCTCTCAAACGTGTTTGCGATCTTCTTCTTCTTCTTCTTCTTCTTCTTCTCTTGCGCTCCATGTGTTTGTTGAAATGGCCCAATGGCCGTTCGCTTTTGAAATCCGAAGGGTGAAATGCATGTGCAGTCCCTGTAATTCGGCCTCCAAACGTTAGATAGAGAGCTGAAATTTGGGCCCACAACTGTAGAAACTGAAATAGTTGTATAAAATTAAATATTTAATGGGAGTCGTTCCAACAATGGACCGCAACTTTCACCTGCTTTAAGATCCGTATAAATTGCATGATAAACGGCCGATCACGCAATCTAGCGCTCGGCATAATGCTGTTCAAAGTTCTGTGAAAATAGTTGGGTGCCATTTCACAAATTTTGGAGCATTTACATTCCACACATTCAAGGCAATCGGCGCAGCTCAGAGAACTAGGTAGAACTAGGTCTTATAAAGTAATAGGCTCTAAAAATATATATGTGTTTCCCTTAACTTTTTCTTTTTTAATAAAACACTCTTCTAAGGGGAAAAAAAGAAAGTTTATGTACTCCACGTAACTCTATGAATAGACCCTATACTTTAGCTGATACAAGAAATTTAGTTTCTTAACTTTTCACTTAAACATTTCACTCTCTAAATTACTCGAATCTAACTTACAGGTCCTAGTCGCCGCCGCGCTCAACTGTCGAACCACACAACCTCCGAGCAACGCCATTGTCGACCGGCCGTTGAGCCCCGAGAACAGAACCGAAACAAATGACCACAAGCAAGAAGAGCGGGAAAATGGAGATCATAAGAACACAACCATATCATACGCCCCATCCGAAGAGCTCAAGTTCCTGAACCGAGCCGCGCAAAACCTCCCCCGTCACTTGCCGCTCGCGTGCACCGCAGAAGAAGTAGAAGAGGTGAAGGTAGTGTTAAAGATCCTCCCCATATTCCTCTCCACCATCATGCTCAATTGTTGCTTGGCCCAACTCTCCACGTTCTCCGTCGAACAAGCCGCGACCATGGACACGCGCGTCGGCCGCCTCACCGTCCCGCCCGCGTCCCTCCCGATATTCCCCGTCACCTTCATCATGATCCTCGCCCCGGTCTACGATCACATTGTCCTCCCCTTCGCGCGGCGGGTGACGAAAACCGAGGTGGGGATAACCCACCTCCAGCGTATCGGCACCGGGCTGGTCCTCTCCATTGTCTCCATGGCCATTGCGGCCTTAGTCGAAGTCAAGCGGAAGAACGTGGCTCAAAATGCAGGGCTCGTCGACTCGTTAGAGCCGTTGCCGATTTCATTCTTCTGGATTGCTTTGCAGTA
The DNA here is from genome assembly GCF_001540865.1 of Ananas comosus. Lineage (NCBI taxonomy): Eukaryota > Viridiplantae > Streptophyta > Magnoliopsida > Poales > Bromeliaceae > Ananas > Ananas comosus. The sequence goes on from NW_017893500.1 coordinate 43,550, forward strand.
TCTGTTTCTGGGATCAGCGGATTTGTTCACATTGGCGGGGTTGTTGGAGTTTTTCTTCAGCGAGGCGCCTGCAAGGATGAGATCGCTTGCGACCGCACTTTCATGGGCGTCGCTTGCGATGGGGTATTATCTCAGCTCGGTGCTCGTCTCGATCGTGAACAGCGCGACTGGGCGCGGGTCACATTGGCCGTGGTTGAAGGGTAGTAACTTGAATCACTATAGGTTGGAGCGGTTCTACTGGTTGATGTGTGTGTTGAGCTCCTTGAACTATTTGTTCTACTTGTTCTGGGCGCTGAGGTACAAGTATAGGAGAGGTGGGGTTAGAGGATGATAATATAGTCTTAGATTTGTTAATGCGGATGTGATCGATCGCTGATTAGAGAAGGTGGTTGATTAGTGATTATGATTAGTGTTGCCGCTTTTTTATTGTTGTTTGCATATATATAGTTAGCGAACTCCCAAAAAGAAGAGATGTTGATTTAGAAGAGAAAGTGAGTATAAAATCATAAACGATTTGGACTCGGCGCGATGCACCGACTTTCACAGTTACGGTGCTTAGCTTGTGTTTGGTGCGTCTGATGTTTTCGTTGATATTACTACTTTTTTTCTTTTTTTTTTTTCTTTTTTTTTTTCTTTTTTGTTTAAAGATAGATAGCACACTATCCGCTTCGTTTATTTGATTTAAAAATAAACTTAGCTAGAAATGTTAATCAACTAGAATTCGAATTTGATTTTCGGTACCAACCACTAAACGTCCCGTAGGAGATGCATTAAGTCTATTCATTAGAAAGAAAAATATATATTTCTAATGACCATTGTCTGATGAGCTTGCACAAAATAGAAATGGTGAGCCTTATCACAAAAAACAAAGAAAAAAAAAGAAAAAGGTGAGCCTGTTTGGTGTGCGACGAGCTTTTCCAGCGCAAACAATTTTGGAGATAAAGGAAATAAATAAACTCGGCCAACCGAACGCGTCATCGGGTATATTCGTTAGCAACCTCTCGCTAAGCACCGGGGCCGAATCTAGGCCCAATTACAGCCCAAACTATGCAATAGTGGACATAAAGCCCAACCTAATCTCTTTTGGGGTACATTCGAGCCCATAATTCCATCAACTAATTGGGCAGTGGACCTGGGCCCGTTCCCCTGCTACAACGCTCGGGCCCTTCGCCCCTTCGCCTTCGACTTCGCCTGACCTTCCCCGTCCCTTCCAGGCTTCATCGACGCGCCCAATTCGGAAGTCGAAACCCCTTCGTGCTAGGGTTAGGGTTTTGCTGCTCCAAGGAAAGCACGGCGATGGCCATGGCAATGGGCTCCGCTCCGGCGCCACCCCCTCGCCAGTTCAAGCTCGCGAGGGAGAGCGAACTGAGGGTGGAGGTGGGCGCCGCCGCCCCGCTCCGCGTCCGCCTCCTCTCCGGCACCGCAGAGATCTTCGGCGCCGAGCTCCCCCCCGAGAATTGGCTCCCCATCCCTCCTCGTAGCAAGATCGCGGTTCGATTCTTTAACCTCTTCTTAAATCGATTTGCTTCAGTTTTTTTTTTTTCCTTTTCTGTTTTTGGTGGTAAAAATGTATGGAGAACCCCCTCGACTCGTAGTACATTTTGACATTCATTTTCTTTTTTTTCCTTTTTTTTTGAGTTATTCTACGTAGTTAAAGTTAATCTTTTTTGTTGAATTTATTGGTCCTACTACCTATTGGTGTTAATTATGCTAATTTCACGTGCTAAGGAGTCAGCTAACAAGTAATTAAAGATATGAAATTTGATGAATTACCCAGTGGTTCTAAGCAAAATTCCAATTTAAATAACTAAATCCACTAAAAAAAAAATCAATAGTTAAGGCCATGCGGCGGTGCCAATAAAAAAAAGGTTGATGATATTGTTTTAAAATGACCTATAGTTGAGAAGAGTATTCATACATTTTACTTAAGTTTTCTTAAGGATTATTAAACTGTTCTTGAGACAAATGCAAGTGCATGGTTCAGATTTTTACTTGGCATGGTGCAACGATCGAGCTGGATGGGATCAGTGAGGTCGAGTATGTGGCGGATGAGGTGATCCTCGTGACACAATGCTGTTTGGAATTGTCTTTTGGAGATTTTGGAACTGTTTCTTTAATCTATTTTTAATTTAACTGATCCGTCTAGACGCCCATGGTAAGCTATGTGAATGTTCATGCCATACTTGATGGACGGAGAACTCACGCTAAGGCATCGCAAGGCAGTGGACTGGATGCTTCACAGGTGAGGCTCTGCCTCTTCATCCAAGAGTTTTGAGTTTGAATAAATTTATAATTTGCTTGATTTGGAAGCCTTGGTCATTACCTACATAGTTACTTCGTATGAAAGCTGGTCTAACATTTGATAGATTAACTACTACCTAATAATCAGGGTTAATTATTAAGACAAATTATCTTCCCCTTTTTTAAGCTTGAGCACTGACAGTCCGTGTCTCAGGGTCCTCGGGTGATTGTTGTGGGACCTACAGATTCTGGGAAAAGCACTTTGTGCAGGATGCTTCTCAGCTGGGCCTCTAAACAGGGCTGGAAACCTACATTTGTGGATTTGGATATTGGCCAGGGATCCATTACTATACCTGGATGTATTGCCGCCACACCAGTTGAGATGCCCATAGATGCAGTAGAAGGAATCCCGTTAGAGATGCCTATCGTGTACTTCTATGGGCACACTACTCCCAAGTAACTATCTGATTAACCTTGCCTGCTTATGTCGATAGATTATTCTTTTATGTCGATCAGTTTGAGATGCGAATCATGGTGCTCAACAGTGTTAATGCAGATCTTTATAAGGTTCTTATGAAGGAGCTTGCTCAGACACTGGAGAAGCAGTTCTCTGGGAATGCCGAATCTAGAGCTGCTGGCATGGTGATCAACACAATGGGATGGGTAGAAGGCCTTGGGTATGAGGTATTGTTCTGTATTTTATAGGAACCTTAATTCATAAGTATATCCTAAGATCTAAATATAGTACCATCAATATTTATACATAGCCCTGTTTTAGCGGCTAATATATTATTCATAATGGTTGACATGCAGTTACTTCTTCAAGCAGTTGATACTTTCAAAGCTAATGTTGTTCTGGTCTTGGGCCAGGTAACTTCCTCTTCTTTCTACTATCTGTATTGCAACTGTATCACTTTGTGGAATGGGGTTTCTAATTCATGTTTTCCTTTCCTTTTTTGAATATATATATATAGTACAGATATATGGGTATGTTCCATCATATAGTGAACTCTACAAAATGCCAATAGTTACCTTGGGAAAGCAATTATTTCCTTGGGACCGAAGTTTTTGACCATTATTGTGTTTATTGCTTTAATTCTCTTTTTCTGCCAAATATTATCATCATTCTGCTATATATGCCAATAAATAGTTCATGTCCAATATGCAATATTAGATCCATCTGATATATTATTGCAGATCTAGAAAAAACCTCACTATCTTATCTTTTAAGTATCCTATCGGTGATATTCTGTTTGAATATTTATATGCTCAACAATTGACGCTGCTCCTTTGTAAGCGACCGCTAATTGTATGCATATCTGTATACATTTTAAATCCATATATAGCAAGTACTATATTCTAGCAAGCACAAAATATATTTCAGTATGCAGTTTGACTGCATTCTCTTGAAACAGCATCAGTAACTTCTACTTAGAAATCTCATCGAGATAATTAATATGAGTTAAGCGATAAGTTGGGAGGCATGGCCTTCTTAAGGTGGCCTTTGATTTCATTGCTTTCAGTGTCTCTGGCACAGGAGAAACTTTGCAGCATGTTGAAAGAAGTACTAAAGAGCAAGCCTAATGTAGACATTGTGAAACTTCATAAATCAGAAGGGGTTGTTCTGAGAAATCAGAAGGTCCGCCAGAAGGCTAGAAGTTTTAGAATCAGGGTAAGTCAGAGCTTGGACATGATTTAGCTTGTTCTTTGTTTATGCACAAGATAATTCTATTTATTTGGTTGAGGGCCTGATAAGAGCTAGGCTTGAAATTCGAGATTAATAGGTCTTAGTTCTCAACTTGCAACTTCTTTTCTTGTAGCATGATCAATAGTTTTATATAATCTGGTATCTCAGGTTTGTAAATAGTTGTAAACAGTTCGAGGTTGTCTGCTTCTTCTTAGACTTGGCCAATCTATTTTGTTTTAGATATGTATACATGGGTAAAATATATAGGTAGTCCTTGTTCTTTTCTGGTACTCTGGTATTGTGACTGATCTTTTGCGTTTATTTTTAAGTCCCTGACCAGTTAAAAAGAAGAAAAAAAAATCTAAAATCTATTGATTTTTATTGTGAAATGACCTTCACCCCCCTTTAGATTTAAATTAAAATAGGTTGTTTCACATGAGAAGGGTAAAGTCTGAAATACTCCTTTGCAGGAATACTTTTATGGCCTTTCAAATGATCTCTCCCCACATTCAAATATTATCAATTTTAGTGATGTTTCTATTTACCGAATTGGTGGTGGCCCACAAGCACCTCGTTCGGCACTACCTATCGGTGCAGAGCCAGTGGCAGACCCGACGAGAGTAGTTGCAGTCAACATAAACCGGGACTTACTGCACTTGGTTTTAGCTGTTTCTTATGCTAAGGAACCTGATCAAATAATTTCCAGGTAATATCATAGGACTCGCATTTGCAATTATCTGTCATTTTAACTTTCCAGCTTGTGTGACATCTAGTAATCGGTGGGACCGAAAACTGAGCAATTAACATCTGGAAAAGCAAAGCTTTTGGTAGTACAGCGAAAAAGGGAAACAGAAAAGAGGAAGTTGCATAGCTAACACGACAGCTGGCCATCTCACCTCTAGATTTTGGATTAGAAAGTTGCAACAGTACATATTCTCCGTACTCATCATTTTTCAATGTCAACAAATATTTGCTAACTATTCTCTGAAACTCCAATGCAGCAACGTCGCCGGGTTTATATATGTCACAGATATAGATATCCAGAGGTATTTTCTCCACTGCAACTTTATTGTACTTTTGTGCTACCGGTGTATACTTCACTGACAATGGTGCCTACAGGAAGAAGATCGTTTGCCTTACACCGTGCCCTGGTGAACTGCCGAGCAAGATTTTGGTTGTGGGAACGCTGACTTGGTTGGAAGGCTGATACAGGTTTTAACATTGGCATCACCAAATTCAATGTTCTGGTACATTGTCCTCTTGAGTGTGCTCGGCTATCTCTGGCCTTACTGCAACGAGATTGTTTGCGACATGTAACCATGGAAATTTCTCTCTTCATGAATGCGGCATAGTTCTGTAAAAGTGGTCATTGCGTTTTGTGAAGTAACTAGCCAACGTAATGCTGGACTGCTGTGAAGCCTGCGGGTTTTGTGAAGTAACTAGCCAACGTAATTTTGGACTGCTGTGAAGCCTGCGGGTTTTTACATACGAAAGGTTATATCTTTGTAAGCTTAATATTTATTGCTCTAATTTGGCGCTTTTATGCTTTACAAGTGGTTTTCGCTCCTTAGTAGCTAAATAAATAGCAAGGCTGACACAAACTGACAAGCAGCTTCCATATGAATTCTAATTTGATTAGTGTAATTTTGCAATGAATCTAAAAAACAATCTGATTGATAATGTGTTTTGAGTTAATGAGCATACTCTATTTGAGCAACGGTCTAAGTGAAAAGTTAATGAGCATACTCTATTTGAGCAACAGTTTACCAAGTGAATTACACCCCCAGCTAGGCAAATGAAAAAATACAAGAAAATAATAGACAGAAGATATAGATAAGATGGATGGAACCTTTATCTGCAGCAACAACACGGCAAGGCATACAATGTTTTCCATCCTCTGCATGTCAGAAGGTGAACGAACTTAAGGCAAGCTTGGTGACTCCCCGCACTGCGCTCGTATGTGTTCGATTTTTGCAAAACATTGTATAAATAAAGCAAAAGACACCTACCATCTATTGCTCCATTAGTCTCTCTTTAATACAAACAGCATTCACAGCAAAATCCTGAGCGTGTTTAAAATCCAACACGGGAAGAGGCAATTAAGTAGCAACAAATTTGGAAACAAAAGAATAATAGACATCGTCTCTCTCTCTCTCTCTCTCTCAGCATAGAGAAATCTCCTTTTTTTCTCCTTTTTGTTTTTCTAAAACACATCTATAAAACAAACAACTGCAGCAAGATGAGCATTTCTACTGGCAGGAAAATCAGGCAATGCGATTACAAAAAATAGTCTGGGGTCTTGCGAGTCGTGTCGGGTTCAATCTGCCGCGGTGCCGGATCGAACTGGAGGAAGTTTTGATCCATATTCTCCCCAATCTCAAGTATTGCTGCCATATTTCCGCAGCGGTAGCAGTAGTTCGGTGCACTAAATACTGTGACTACATTCTTGTCCTGTAATAGAAGAAATCATTAAAAGCTCCAACTCGAAGAACAAATTACAAAATACATCCTCGGAGCTTTAGCAGAAGTGCCGTCAAGCAGAGCTATTTAAAAAGGCACTAAAAACATTTTCATTCGTTTTCTCCCAATGATTCCCACAATAGAGGTTTTAAATTGGAGCTCTTTATTTTTGAGGTCTAGAAGCTCCTTTTAGCTTCCTGCCGTAGCGAAAGCTCCAAAAGTGTTTCACGTGTCAAATTCAAACTTCTCTGATTAGAGGAGCGTTCCAAAAGGTACGCCCGACCAGGCACTTCAAACAATAAAGTCATCTACCTGGCACCAATTGTAACCTTCCATGACAAGTTGGTGGGCCCTAGAGATGAGGGAAAGGCCATTAGTGTGGTTGAACTGTTGGGCTATGTCTTGCCCGAATGTGTATCCCGCACCCCTTGGTGAAATGCCCCACCCACACCGGTCATCAGGATCAGACCACAAGAGATCGCACATGGGTCCTTCATGAGGAACCTACATACAAGCGCATCAAATGCCAGCTGAACAAAAGCATGCTGTCGCATATTGGAATTCATTTTTAATCTTAAAAGGAAATTGATAATCTTATAGAAGGGCCACATAATTTATGGATAAATTTTGTCCTAGATCCAACCAGATTAAGCGTAAACCTGCTCAACACGAAAGCTGCACACTGAACAAGGAATATATAGTGCTGAGAAGATTAACTAAGCTGAAATGTTGAAAACACAAGTTTGATAGTCCCAAGTTGCAGCAGTTTAAAAAGCAACCAATTCATACTACAGTCATTTTTTTTTCAAATAAAATTATCAGGTTTAAATAGAATGAGTTATATCATGCTGAAACAGTATGAAAGATAAATAATTTTCCCATTTCAGACTGACTTGACTAATCACAATACAAGTAAATTAACTCATATGCAGCATCAAGTGAACAATTAATCGCATTAGTACATTGATGACCTAACGAGTAGACAGCTAACAACAATCATAGCTTTAGTAGACTAGTATTATTCTTATGACACCATGTTAATAGTTGCGAAACAGTAGCAAGGATGTTTATACACTTAATCTAGAATTTGCCATTCTTTTCACATGCAACAAGCGTACAGCCTACAGTCAAAAGCAACTGGCATTCATACCTCCTGTATGCGATCAAGAGCACGAATGTTATCTAGTGTATCCAAAGATGGAGAAAGGCCGCCATGTAAACAAAATATCTGCAAGAGACAATTGTTTATTAATTGAGGTATATATCTAGTACAAAACTGACACAGATATCATGTACTAATCAAATATGTGGACCTGGTTCTCAATAAGAGCTGTAAGCGGCAGATAGTCAAATAGGTCAGTAAAATACTTCCACACATTTGCATTCCCATACTTTCGTAAGCATTCGTCATAAAAACCATACCTGAAGAAGTCAAAAAGAATCACTAGAAGACACCGAAAATGCATTAAGAGAGACGATAGATTTACCATAAGAAAAGCAGAAGCAAGACAATTCATTATAAAAGGACAAGATAAAAATGAGAATCAAAAGAGTTTTCATTTGACACCTATTGAAACTTTAAGAACTGAAAGAAAACAGAAATCAGTGACAAACCTCAATTGTTGACACAGACATAACAATACGTACCAATCTTGCCAAGAAGCGACGCGTATAAAAAGTTGACAAAGAAAAAAAGATACTAAGCTAAAAAAGAATACGTGAGCTTCCTGCCAGCAAAGCAAACAGGAAATACAAGGAATAGACTTTCCTGGAGTAAACTTAAAAGCTGCTATCAATATAGAGTTTTTGAAAAAGGACGGTATGCCAGGAGAGTTTCTTGACTTCTCCTTCCTCAATTGTCTAAGTTTGTGAAATTTGTGTTGTAAGGCAGCCATTGCAGCCATTGTGTCAGGGGATCAGACTTTTTATATAAGGACAACCATTGTGTCAGGGATTAGACTTTTTATAGAAGGACAGCAGCCATCGTATAATTCATCATTTGAACTGGCTAATCTTCACTGTTTAATTGCTACTGTAGCTGAAAGTCCCACTCTGCTATGTTTAGAGTATTTCAGTGCTCTAAGAATAATGAATAGCATCAAACTATCACGAATGTAGTGGTCAATTAATTTTGCTAGAGAGAACGACGCATGCATCTTGACCGTCTCATAAATAACGTATAAACAGCTAAAAGAATACAAAAAACTTACACTTGAGTTATTTGCCTGCTCTCATGATTTCCTCTCAATATAGTAATTCTGTCTCTATAACGAACTTTCAAGGCAACAAGAAGTGTAACAGTCTCCACAGAATAGTAACCGCGATCTGCAGTATGCATATCATAATATGCAATTAGCAAGACTTTGAGTCACTACGAATATAATGGAAAAGTGACAAAAGAACATATAATAAATAGATATTAGCTTGAGAAAACAGCCTATCTTCTTATATATCACAAAGAACTTGGTTGCATTCGCAATCCTTTGTACAACAGATACATCATCTTAAGAAATCCAAAAGAGCCCATAACTACATTTTGCTTAAGCACCCCACACTATCTCGATGCATATGACAGTACAACAAATACAACTTTGTAAAGGTCATTGTTGGATGCAACAATGTGTCACGACATTGATCCAATAGAGAGAAAACATAGTGGTTAGCACGCAAATAATGCTAGACTCCTTATAATTGAGAAAAAACAGAATATGTATTTGACAATGACAAAAGGACGGTTGTGGTACAAATGGGTAAAGTATGTGAATAATGAAACGGTGACTTCAGTATTACGTTGATAGAAGAAGGATGATAGTGAACATAAAAGAGCAGCCTGATGTTCACATATTTCGGTCTTTGCGTCATTCACACCATCATGATAATCTTATTTACTTAAACAGAAGCTGGGAGAGGAAATGAATCTGTATTTCAAAGGAAGTGAAAATGGAGAGTTAGAGATACAAGGAGAAAATTAGTTGCTTCTTTTGGGCGGCACAGTTCTCATTTCAGGCCAAGCCAAGTGGGAGGCATCATTTTGCACATGCAGTACACATATCAACAGACTAAAATTCGAGTTATACACTATTGCGGATAAATCTCTAAAGGGATTATCATGTCAACTACATGTTTTACTGATTTGCACGAGGCCCTTAAAATTTCTTCCACTGAAAGAAATGGAGTCGCAACGTCATAGCAACCAGAATACAAAAAGCAGAAACTAAGAACTAAGCAACTGTCAACATTTTGGCACGGTATAAGTTGGCTTTCACATAACACAGCCCCGATATACCTAAATTCATGAACTTTTAAGCTAGAAAGGACCTCTAAATCGCGAGCTCCCGAAAATAACTTCATGAAAACATTCATAGATATTAATCACAGAAGATTCGACAAAACTACAATCAGCTGCTCGATTACCAAATCCTCGCAAAAGTCACCATTTTAGCACAAATTAACAACCCGAAATCTCCTATTTAAGAATATGATAACAAATAAACCTAAAAGCATGGAAGATTCAACAAACCTACGATCAGCTACTTGATTATCTAATCCTCAGGAAAGGCACCATTTTAGCACAGACTAGCAACCCTCAATCTCCCGATACGAGCGTATGATACCAAAATAAACGTAGAATCACAGAGATTCCCATCGATTACTGATCCGAGCGACTCACCAACGTAATCCCCCATGAAGAGGTAATTGGTATCGGGCGCGTCCCCTCCGATACGGAACAGCTCGATGAGATCGTAAAACTGGCCGTGGATGTCGCCGCACACGGTGACGGGGCACTTCACGGGCTGGACGTTCCACTCCTCCATGAGGATCGCCTTCGCCTGCTCGCACAGCGTCTTCACCTCCGCCTCGGGCAGGTACTTGCACTCCCTCAGGAGCTCGATCTGGCGATCCAGATCCGCGTGCGACGGCATCGTGCCCTCGGATCTCCGCCGCCCGATCCGCGACGCACGACGATCGGACGATCGAGATCTCCCGAAATCGCCCGAAACGGAAGGTTCCGATCTTCCGGACGAGCGCGATCACGCGGATCGGAGCATCGGTGGAGTGGATCGGCGGGGATTAGGGTTAGGGTTAGGGGGGAGGGAGAGTGTTAGGGTTAGGGTTAGGGTTAGAATTGGGGGCGGGGAGTGGACGAGGAGAGGGAGGAGACGATGGAAATATCCAAATCAGAGTTCGCTTTCGCTCCTTCCTCCGTCTTTTATATGTTTTTTCTTTTTCTTTTTCTTTTTTTTTTTTTTTTTTTTTTTGCTTTTTTTTAAAAAAAAATTTTCGGAGTCGGAAGAAGGCAGATCAGATGCCTTTCCGGCCTACAGAGATGAAGAGGCCAGAAGACTTTAAAAATGATAATAATAATAATAATAGTAATGGTAATCTAATAAAAAAATGGATCAATAAATTAAATGCAATTTTGCAAACATATCCCTCAGAACATTTAATTTGTTCCTTTTTGAAATGTTTCTTTTCTTCTTTTGACCGGATTCTATGCAGGATGATATGTATGAATCTTGTGCATACCGTCCTAGGTGCCATCGAATTAGTGGTTTCTTTTTTTAACAAAAAAATAACATATTACTCATTCCATTTATTTTTTTTAAAAATAAACTTAGCTGAAAATATAAAACAACTAAATTTTAAATTTGGAATCCCGAATATCAACCACCGAACTCTTTGCTACTTGTACCGGGGCCGGTCGGTCAAATTACTAGTTTCTTACAATTAGGTATCGTTTGGTTCGGGGATGAGTAAAAAGTGGGTATTCCAGGGATAGGTGTAAATTGAGGTACAAGCGGGGATTAGATCAATTTTATGTTTGGATGAAAATTAGGTTATTTCTGGAAATAAGAAAAATAATGTTTGGTTAGGTAAGATGGAATAAGAATTAAAATAGATAGCTATAAATAAAAATTAATAATATTATCTCTTTCTTTATATTAGAATTTGAATATGAAAATCTTTCTTGTTAAGGCTATACTTCCATTTTCCTTTCTCTTATGAGATCCATTTTGGTGAGCAACATATGAATAGTAGTAAAATTTTTCTGCTTTCATTATTATTTATTTATGTCAATACACACGCGGTATGATTTAATGCACTATCACAAAAAGTTCATTTGCTTGGTATATTAAGTAGATATATATGTTTGAATATAGATAGATATTAGTTTGTCGAGTTAGTAACTGCGCTAATTGTTATTTTCGTGTAGAATTTGGTGCTGCGTAGTGCTGCTTCTTTCGACCTCTCGCTGTTGCTAGAATAAAAACGTTCGGTGCTTATCTTTCAAACACCCGTTGATTAATTTCAACGGTGGGAAGTTCATCTAGTCTAACACAAAATCTATTGCAACCAATCACTAACTTCTTGGGCCCCATTTGATGACAATCATTTTGATCTCTTTATTAAATTCAAAATTTTTGTCGCTTACAATGCCCAATTAATATATGTATTCAATTCTATTTCTGTCATTGTTAATTAGCTCGCACGAAAGAAAAAAAAAATTCTAGAAATATTTTATTATAGTTTGTGGACAATTAATATATTTATAGACGTACGATTGTCGGTATCTTAAAAACGTGTGCATGACATGTTGAATTTGCAAAAAAAAAAAAGAAAAAAAAAGAAAAAAAGAAAAAAAAGAAAAAACCTTGTCTTATTATTTCTTGACTTTTTTTTTTATTTTTTGTAAAACTTAGTCGTCTCACACGTGTAGCTAACTTTATTTAGCTAATGAATGGGGCAGATAATTTGCTATCTTTTTTTTTAAGAAAAAAATTGTAATTAAATAAGCCCTAATTACAAGATATTTAGTTCAAATATGAAACAAGCTTGATTGCATGTAGGGTTTGCACTTGAGCTCTATTTGGATGTCCCAACATATCATGAGACTTTTATAATATGATTGTAACTAAAGAGTTTGATTTTTATTTATTTAAAATTTTGCTATTTATGATTTGGTAGGATATATAGTATATTAATTTTTCTTATGAGATAATTTATCTAAATCTGAAAAAAAAAACCTTAATTAATGCCAAACATGATATTCCATTTTAAATATTTGATCATATTCTTTATTCATCAAATACATAAATTTCTTGAGTAAATTAAGAAAATATATTGAATAATTATTCATCCAAATAGGATCATGATATTTTAGCAAAATATATAATATAAATTTTTTAATCAAATTGGAGTACAAATTAACTGTATATTAATGTGAATCTCTTGGGTCAAGGGATTTAGTACATACCGATCCTTAAAGCAACCAGATTAAGTAACTTCTATAGAACCAAATTGTACTCAGCAAATATCCTTACTTATTACAAGAAAATATATGATAATTAATTGTACTAAAAAAGGTGTATCGAGAGAGTAATTAAGAGGGGGTTTACAACACGGATCTAACATATTAGAAACCCGAACTACATGAATATAGTACGTAGCTAGAAGAGATCAAGGATTCGATCGGATTTAAAAACAAAAAACACGGAACGAAACAATCTATATGTATACCAACTAGAGAACAATTAATAGATCTATTTGTAACGCCATATGCATCCATGCAAAGCTTTCGAAAGAAAAATGTAATAACAATATTGCTTCAGATAGTACGTAGATTTCATGCTATGCCCGGTCAATATCCAAGTAAGAAAACCAAAAACGCTCATCAAAATAAGAGCTACAACTCGATCGATCGATCGTCGATCGATCGAGAGAGAGAGAGAGGGAACCCTAAACTATTGAGGTCGGGTTTGGTTTAGCATAAAATGAATCGAAAAATTATTTTTGGTATGAAAATTTTTTTTTGCTTGTTTAGTTGGACGTAAAAATATTTTTCAAATATCTTTCTGAGAAAATATTTTTACGAATTTGAAAAAAAGTAATTTTTTTATTTTTCGGCAAAAACAAAAACTTAAGATGTGTAAAAACTTTTCATATTTTTTTTTTTACTGAAGCAAACAAATGTGATTTTTTATTCCTTTCAACCAAACAAATATGGATAAGAAACCTTTTTCCTTTACTACAAAGTACAAACCAAACATTACAAAATATATGGAAATTTTTTTTTCACGTTTACGTTGAGCCAAATGGGCCCTAAACTGGAGGGAACTAAAGAACCAACTAGCTAGTAACATTTTCCCCATCTATCCCTCTCACAGAGTAGCTCCGGCAATCAATTAGCACCACCAGAATCCGCCCCCATCGTCGTCAGCTCGATGTAAGAATTGCTCTGCTGGTCGTTGTTGCCGTGGGCTGAGGCGACCCCGAGGAGCCGCCACTGCGGCCGTCCCACGTTGAACGTCCCGCGGACTGCACTGGCCAAGTCTCTCAGCTGCGCCAGAGTCGACGGCCAGCCCGCCGCAGCCTCTCCATCTTCATCACCCTCGTGGGCTGGCCCCTGATCCCCCCAGCAGGCCCAGATCTTGGCCCGCACGGCTGCCGCCGCTTGTTTGACCTTGGCTATTGCGGCTATCAAGAGGGCGATTCCGTCTTGGCCGAGCTTGCCGAGGCGGCTGCTGCTGCTCGGCTCGTCGTCGGGCTCAATATCGATGTCATCTGCGTTCTCGACGTCGGCGATTGCCGGAGGTACCAAGCTGATAAAAAATTAAGTAGAGGAAAATTAAGATAGAGAATGTGATCGATCGCACTCTCTTCTTAGCTTTGCAATGAGACTGCATGTGTTCGAGTACGATGAGGAGAATAAATGGAAGTGTTGCATGGCATTTTATAATGCGAGATGGAAAAGCTACTTAAGTACGTGTGGATGATTCAGTTTGGATGTTTGTATGGGTATTTTTTGACCAATTGTTCAATACTAAAAAGGACTTTTACAACTATATATTACAAGCATAGAACCAATATTAAAAAAAAAAAAAAAAGAAAAGAATGTAGAGATCTAACACGAGATATGGCCATTTTAAAATGAGCATTTAATTTTTTTCTTAATTAAGTTTCTTAAAAAATGTAATTGTATGAAAGACATAAAATAGCTTTAATCAAGTTTATATTAAAAAAAGAATGGTCACCAAAGTGGAGAGGTGGTTTAATTTGGCACTTACGCAGTATCGGCCGCCACCACTGCGGCGGGTGGTTGATCGGAAGGACCAACCTGCCCGCCGCCGCCGCCGCCGCTGGAGGTGATCGTCTCGAGCCGCCGCATCCACGGCGTGTTGAACGCTCTGGCCATGGCTTGGTTCGCTTCGCCTTCGTCAACCTCATCGACCGGCCCGCCACTGCCCCAGCAGGCCCTGATCTTGGCCCACGCGAACGCTGCCGCCTTCTTGACCAGGCCAAAGGCACCGATCAAGAGCTTGATCGCGCTGGTGACGAACAGGCGGAAGCGGATGCAGCAGATCCGCCCAGTGTCGACCTCCTCGCGGCGACCGTTCTCCATGTCGGTGATTCTTGGACGTGTCAATTGATGAACTGGAGAAGAAAATTAAGAGATGGAGAAAGAAATAATTAAAGGAAATAAATAAGAAGGGAGCTAGGGACGGAGAAGATGATGATCACTACACTCTTCTTTGCTTTGGAACGGAGAGTTGTGTTCGAATACAAGGAGAGCGAAATGGATGTGTTGGTCTTTTATGGAAGGAAAGGGCAGTTGACGGAAACGGTTAGGCCCCTGTTCGTTAACTGTTGAGTGGAAAAGCTTATTGATTACATGAATGATTCGGTTGTAGGTTTGCAGGGGTTATGTATTGTTATTGTGTATAATCCCGTGCCTAGAAAATCTTAATTACACGTTTATTTTTTATGCTCATTAGCGGCGAGATGAATCTATACCGTACATTATCGGGCGAAGCAGATTAACTCTACTGCTAATGATCAGGAGTTTTTATTTTGGACTAATTAAAGCTCGGCTTTTTGTTCATTAAGAATGTTAGGATCAATTAATAATGATTTGGGGAAAAATGTCCAGAGCCAATCTGAGCTATGAGTTATACTGAAATACGCACTATCTAACTTTTTAATGTCGTTTAGCAAAAATATGATCGCTTGAATTCAATTAATTACATTTAATTAAGTACATTAATTAAAACAAGTGATGCTGTGGATCAAATAATAAAATAAAACAGAACTAAAGAACTAGACATATAGTTAAATTGAAACTTTATAAAAATTAGGTACTCGTTTCAAAATGAACAGGCTATATATATATATATATATATATGGTAAGTGCTTTCATCAGCTAGCGCATTAGAAAAGGAAAGAAAAAAAAAACACCTTTATCAACCAGGTTTATAGCACTTACGTACCAAAGATCAAACTAATTAAGCTTGGGTTTACAAGAAAGACGTGCAGATCAAATTAGGCCTGAGTAGTTTATATATAAAAAAAGAAACCTGCGGTAACAACTAGAGAACGAAAATAGACCCATAGATTAATTCCTAATGAATTAAGGATGCATGCATGAAAAGGTCTCAAAATTTATGTATTATTGCTTGGCAAATATAGTATCTATAGTTCACTATCAAAGCTCTCTGAAACTCAAATTCTTGCAAGATGTCCAATAGTTACAAGATCTATCAACCACCATTTTAGGAAACAAATAAGCAACTGCTAAACTACTACACCGTTTATCTAATCTCCTCCTTCCTCCTCAACCTCCTGCAGCGGTTTCAGCACTTACACACCAACTCCCGCCATCGCCACTGCTGCCACCAATGCCTCTTCATAGCTGCTGTCGCTGCTGTCGCTGCCGTCGCTGCCGTCGGAGACGATCAGCCGGTGCCGTAGCCTCCACGGCATGCCGAACATACTAGCCTCTCCGCCTTCGACCCCATGGGCCGGCCCATGATTCCCCCAGCAGCCCCTGATCTTGGCCCACGCACACGCCGACACCTTCTTGACCAGGCCAAAGGCAGCGATTGAGAGCTCAATCGCGTTGGCGAGAAGCAGGCGTGAGCGGATGCTCCAGATCGGCTCGCCATCAAACTGGTTGAGGAGACCGTTCTCCATGTCGGCTATTACCGGATGTCTAAGTCGGTCCATGGAGAACGATGTAAAGAAAATGAGAAGAGAGGTGATCGATCACCACGCTCTTCTATGCTTTGCAATGGTATTGTGTTCGAGTACGATGAGGGGAGTAAATGGATGCGTTGCATGGCTTTTTATAATGAGAAAATCCGTTGACGGTTAGACGATTGGAATTACGGTTATGCCCCTGTTCGTTAGCTAGTTGAAACTTGAAACTCGAAACTTGAAAGGCTGCTAACGTGGACTATTCTGTTGGAGGTTTGCAGGGGTATTTTGGACCAAGTGGAGCTGAGTTTTTTGTTCGTTGCAAACGTCAGGGTTAAAAATTTTAGGAAACATGTAGATAACTCTAATTATCTGAGAAACGAGTTATTTTACAATAACTATTTTATTTCAAATGCTATTATTTAATATTTTAAGTTTTTATTTTAATTTGACTAATTTGATAATTCTTTTATTGTGTAATTAATTTGAGTGATAAGATGTTCGCTTGTGCAGAAATACTATTTTAATTAAGTCCAGTAAAGCAAATGTTTCTTTAAAAACAAATAATCCAAGCTAAAAAAAAAATACAGGTATATATAGTATGAACTGAAATTAGTAATTGTAAAAATTAATTATGTTACTTGTTTTAAAATTAATGGACTACATATACATACATATATATATATATATTACGTTCGTCAGCATTTCCCATCTAGCAAACCTTCATCTAACTAATAGCTATAAAACATGTCCATAGAACAGATCAATTAAAGCTCGAGGAAAAAAAAAGGAAAAGAAAACTATGTACGAACTAAAGGTACAAAGTAGGTCCATTTATTTCTGATTAACGATGTACACATGCAAAGCTCTCAAAAAAATCTGCAAAAAATATTACGCTTCAAATATATAATACGCAGAGTTCATGCTGTACTATACACAGCGTGAGACTAAAACGATCTGAAGCGTTCAATATCAAAAGTCTCTATAAAAGAAAAATTCTTGCAAGCTATAGAAGAGCTCGATCGCTACAAGATCGACCAACAATGCAACATTCTAAGAGGCAAAGACAAACCCTAAACTACTAAACTGGAGGAAATTATAGAAACCACTGAAAACCATTTCCTCCTCCTTCGTTCTCCTCAACCTTGACACATGCCGCCGCCTACACAAGTTGGATGTTAGGAACAACCCGCGCGTTGTTGCTGCTGCTTCCAGGGAAGAACCTCTGGCGCAGCCCGAGATCCTCCCAGCAGATCTTGAGATCGTCCCACACGCATGCCACCGCCTTCCGCACCAGGCCAAACACCGCCATCGGGACCTTGACAATGAGCTGGCGTAAGCGGATACAGCCGCTCTGCTCTTCGCTGTGCTCCATGTCCGCGAATCTTGGACGTGTCAATCGAACTGAATTGATCAAATACGGGGGAAAAAAGAAATGGAGGTGAGAAAAGAATTAAACGAAGGGAAAAGAGTAGAGGAGAATGGTGGAGACGATGACCTCTCTCTTCTTACTTTGCTCTGAAATGGAGTTGTGTTTCGAGTATTACGAAGGGAATGAATGGATGTGATGGCTTTTTATAACGAGAAACGGCGGTTGACGGTTGGACAGTTGGATTTACGGTTATGCCCTCCTGAGTGGGAGAGCCGCTTACGTGCATGGATTGCGCAGGGTATTTTCGTCGACCAATTACAGCTCGAGTTAATTTACGTACGTGCAAATATAATTATTTTTTTAATATTCTAATATTGTTTAGTATTCGGTAATCGGTAGCCCGCAGCATAAAGGGAGTGAGGGGATTTTCTTTTAAAATAACAATCCTTTTATAAAATTTTAATTTCTCCCTCTACAATTTTTAACTTTTTTTATTTGATCAGCTAATTAATTTGGTGACTTTTTTATCGCATAATTTGGGTTCATATAATCGAGATTTTCTAAGCAAGCGAATTAAACCAAGTGATGCTTCAAATCAAATTATTCAAATTAAAAATAATCAAAAGATTTTTTTTTTTTTTGAGAGATAGATAGCATACTACCCCCTTCGTTTATTTTATTTAGAAATAAATTTAGCTAAAAATGTGAATCAATTAGGATTCGAACTCGGAACCTCGATTGAGTACCTACCATCAGGTTCTTTACTACTTGTGCTAGGGAGGGTCGGTGATAAACTTAAAAATTTAAGAGTCAGATATGTAGTGGTTTCAAAAATAATTAATGTACTAGTTTACGTGCATTAGATCACTTCCTTACGCTTCCATGCATTTATTTCTAACGGCTTATGCATGCAAAGCTCGCAAAATGTACGCAATATTGTTTCAGATAGGACGCAGAGTTCATGTTGATCAGTGATCCCGAAAAGATCTGAAACAGTTTGTCACCATCCAAAGCTCCGTAAAAAATGAGCTCAAATTCTTTGCAAGATATGAAAGAGCCACATTTAGATCAACCAACCACCCTTTCAAGAAATTAGGAGGGGAAAAAAAAAAAACTAAACTAGTAAAACAGCAACAATGCCTCCTGTTGCCTACGTCACAGACTCTTTTTATACACGATCTTCTTCATGGTTTTTTACGTACGTACGTACACCACCTCTTTAATCTCCTCCGGAGGCAGTTTCAGCACTCGAGCACCGCCACCGCCCGCCGCCTCTGCCAATTGTACGGAAGGTCCGCTCTCTACGTCGCCGTCGTTAACGCAGTCCGAGCCGAGCCCTAGGAGCCGCCACCTCCACCCCATGTTGAACATCTCGGGGACGACTATCAGTTCCGCCGGTGTCGTGGGCTGGCCTGCGACCTCTCCGCCTTCCTCGACCGCAATGGGTGGCTCCTGATTCCCGCAACAGGCGCAGATCTTCATCAGCACGGCTGCCGCCGCCTGCTTGATCTTGGCAACGGCGGTGGTCAAGAGGACGATTCCATCGTCGAGGAGCTTGCTGAGGCATCCGTCGTCGATCTGATCGCCGCTCGCCATGTCTGCGATTCTCGGACCTATGGATCCAACCGAAAGGGGAAAGATCAAAGGGAGTGATCAAGATGAAGAATTAGTAAAATAAGGAAACAAATTAAGAAGAGATTTGAATGTGGAGAAGGTGATCATCACCGCTCTCTTTTTCGGCTTGAAATAGAGTTGGGGTTCGAGTAGTGTTAGTGGGGAGAATATATGAACGGATGTTTTGAAGTTTTATAACGAGAAACGCAGTTAGACGGTTGGAGTTATGTACGGTTATACCCCAGTTCGTTATTTAATTAGAGGAAAATCTGCTGACGTGGATGATGTAGTGGATTTGCAGGGATGCTTTGGGGAGAAAACATCAGTAATTAGGAGCACCCCATGACGTCTCGCGGGTGAGGAATTCTATACTGTCACACTTGCACCACGTCATCAATAACAAGCCAACCATATTTTTTTTTTTCAGACAAAAGTACAATAAAAATACTTTTTTACAATCGCGATGGGACATATATTCTTAAAAAAATTAATTTGATTGGTTTGTTACGCCATGTGACTAATATACCCGTTGCATTCTAGAATTTTTCCTCGCAGGGAGCTCCCGATTGACTGTAGCATATTACGTTTGTTTCCATCCAAATATTTATTGAATATACTTTTATATTATTTTTTAATTTTATTTAAATTTATTGATACATTATAGCTGATCAGAAACTAATTAATGAGAAATTGTCCGAGAACTCTGTGTTAAAATTTTGTCCCTACTGGAGAGTGGAGACTGCATAAAATTGTGTAATTAGGAATGCAAGCGGTTAGATCTAGGGGAGAAACTCTGCCCTGCCTCCCGATCCGACTACAAAAATTTCATCCTGCCTCCCGTCCCGAATTCATGTAAGATTAAAAAAACTTATCTCATATTCATCCCGCCTTAATTATCTCCTAGCTTTGTCGGCAGTCTGAATCGATTCCACTAACTAAGACTTCATTTAGAGTTGTGGAAAGATTGCATTACTCAATATTAAATATTTACATTTAAAATATTTAAATTTAAATTAGAATAATTTTGTATTAATATTTAAAAATAATAATATTAAAAAATATTTAAATTCAACATATTTAATATATTTAAGAAACTTTTAAATTTCTTTAGTTTGACATTAATTTTGTATCACTTATTTAATAAAAATTGAATGTACGTAAAAAAAATAAAATAAATTCAATGTATTTAATATGTTAAAAAAAATTAAAATTGTTCTACTTTAGACATTAATTTTGTGTTGGTATTTAAAAATAATTATAATGTTGGTAAATATTTAAATTCAAAATATTTAATATGTTCAATAAAATTTTGAATTTTTCTTGTTTAGACGTTAATTTTGTATTACTAATTTAAAATTTTGAATGTTGTCAAATAATTTGAAACTTTCTTACATGAAATGACGAAATATATATATATATATGCAGATGTGGAGGAAAGAATAGAGAGGGAAAAAGAAAATAAAAAAAGAAAAGAGGTTTTGATAATATAGTAAAGATAAAATTATGTAATTATTCACGTAATAAAAGACAAAAATATTCTTTATTAGAGTACCTGGTAATCGGTACTTCTCTCAAAGTGACATGTTATTGCCGGTAGGGGTGGCAATCCAGTTCACCATTCGCGAGCCAGCTCATTTTTGGCTCAAAATAAGCTTGAGATCGAATTGCTCGTTTAGTAAACAAGCTAAATACGAGCTGAATTTTTCAACTCGTTTAATAACGATCCGAATACGAGCTGGGGTCAGGTCAAACACTCGGCTCAATAACATGCTATTCCCGACCCGATGAAATCCCGCCCTGTCTCGCATTCCGAATTCATGACGGATTAAAAAGATTATCTTATAACTCGCCCCTGTCGGCGCCCTGAATTCGTCCTGCCAATTAATATTTTTTTTACTAGCTATAATAGTATCAATATTTTTGTAAATATAAATCAATAATTTTTTTAATAAAAATGAATAATATTGTTAAGTTATATATAATTAATAACACCAATTATGAAAATAAAAAATATCAATTACAATTTTTCGCATCCAAATTCAAAAGTTTTAAATACATATATTCGAAAGAAAAATGTTTACTAAAATTATAACACCAACTTATTTATAGATTTTTTTTTGTAGATGTATTATTTTCAAGGGTATTTTTTTAAAATCATAAACGGGTACCGTTATAAATTTGGGGTTGATTCAGAGCAGATCAAGATTTCTCTTATTTTCTGCCCCAAATCCGTCTTCGATCATAAAAGTCACCCGACTTTCAACCCTAAATTCATTTATTTTTCTTCGTTTACTGTCTCATTCAAAACAGATCGGAAGTTCGGAACAAAAGCTCCACCAACCACCATCCATTTGCATCCCTATGCATCCCTGTGTAATGAGGAATTCTACA
>NW_017893501.1:0-2611 GCF_001540865.1 Ananas comosus
ATATTCACTAATCGACTAAATTTTTGTCAAAATTACTTTCAACTGTGAGATTGTCTAATTTAGGGAGAGTTGAAATTATTTAAAAAGAAAGAAAAATGATACTCCTATGTTTAAAAGATGTGGAAAGAGTTACATTCTAAAAGGAGTGTGAAAACTACCACCACATGTAGGAAAGAGCTACCACCCCGGTCGTCCGGCAAGTGTGTGAAGCTACCACATGAAATTTAATTGAAAAGCCGAAAAGGTTGAAAAAATAAATATATTAGAATTTTCGGAGTTATAAGGTGGTAAGTTGAAAAGATGCTCAAAGAGCCACCCTCGGTGCCATATTAGTTAAATCACTATTTTGAACGTGTTGCGACAAATTGGTGTCAATTTTGTTGAATTTCTAAAAATCATTTTTTATCAACTTGCATCTTGATGGTTTTGAATCATTAGATTATTTTCGATAACAAATTTTGATGTTTCGATATATTTTGAAATCTTATAATAATTTATTTTCATCATAATGATTTTTGGAGTACAATCTTTAATTTTTATGAAATTAATTTTATTATGAAGCATTTTGAGGCATAATTTTCAAATTCTGGCATACAGGTTTTAGTACCGCACGACGGAATTTGTTAAACTCTTTAATCATTTGTTTCTCTCCAAAATCCGTAATCAAATCGCTCCCTTTCACTCTCTAAAAATTCCTATATGATTTCTACTATGTTTTTCTCTTTATATGCTTTGTGTTTGGCAATTTTTGACAAAAAGGGGGGAGAACATAGATGTAAACTTTTGAGAATTCAAGAAAAAAGGGGAAGAAGCATAGATGAACAAGTGTTGATCGAGAGCAATGGAGAGAGGCATTGATCAAAACAGAGCAATGGAGAGGATGATGGACAAAGAGGGAGAAGAATCGAGTACAATAAGAACATCGAAAGAACATCGAAAGAACATTGAATTGAATGTAAGATTTCTATATCTTTTTGATTGATCTGTTTTGCACGACTTCAAGACTTAAGACTCCTAGTTACGTCTAAGTCATAGAGTCTATTTTAGGAGTTTATGATGTATTTTTGTGTTTCGAATTGTATTTCGACTACATGCGAGGGGTTCGATGTTTTGGTGATGACATTGAACTTCATTTTTTCTTTAAATTGTAATTTTTGAGTTTGTGTGTGTTTTGTCACGAAATTGCCAAAGGGGGAGATTGTTAAGTCTTATGTGTTGGCAAATTTCGTGAAGTGAGTCGGAGTCTTGAAGAATCGGTGAGTGTCGTTGAAGATTGAAGAATTCAAGATTTCGAAGAATTTGGAAAGTAACTCACAATGTGAATCACGACGTAAAGGTAATGTGTTAATTCATGTTATGGTGATTCATACTTAGTTATAGGCGTTAGAATCATTATTATTAATGTTTAGCTGATTAGAAAGTGCTTCGGAACTTTGTGGAACCCGAAACAGTGCAAAGTGTGAAAATTGCACTGTGTATCGGTACAGCCATTGCCCCGTACCGGTACAGCCATCAACGTTGGCTTCACAAATTTTCATTCCGTCATTGTGTAACCGGTGACAGCTTTTCGCGTACCGGTACACAGTGTAAAATCGTGAAAACTTTCTAATCCGACTCCAATTGATTCTAAAGTCTATAAATAAGCTATTGGGCTTCTCTAACACATCAAGCATCAGGTTCGATAAATCCACTGTGATATCTTATGAGTTCGAACCATTTCTAAGTTTTTAATGTTTACGAATGATCATCTAAACTAAGATAGGCATACCTTCTTGTACTTAGAAAATGGCTCATAATATGAGCAAACGTTCTGTAACATTTGTGCACAGGATTGAATCCGCTCTTTTAAAGGCTAAGGTTTTAACGATCTTTTTAAAACTCCTGGGAAGGGTTTGCTAAAGCAGGATTCCAACGCCGGTAACTTTACCATTTTGTAAGCCTACTTGAATTCCATCTTCTTAATCATCCACGACTTTCAAAACTCCTCGGGTTCATAGATAGATCTAACATAGATAGTAGATCTCCCCCCACTTATCCACTTTATCGGTTTTTGGTGTTTAGAGTTACGCTATTTTTATTTACGCCTTTTATTTTTAGTGTGGCTCTAAATGCACCCTTTTGAGGTTAAACCTCTTTTTGGATGCACTGGTTGTGCGCTTTTTTATTAGGTGATTCTCTTTTCTAATCTTCCACTAATGGCTGAGGTGCCTGAGTTGGAGAGAATTGGAGGATACCTAGAGCACGTTAGGAGGCCCAACAGGTGCGGGAGTGCAAGCTTAGGTGCTTGCGGAAGTGAAGCTTAGGTGCTTCGAAGATAGTGCGGCTTAGGTGCTGCGGTGAGCTTAGGTGCTCGGGTGCTAGGCTTAGGTGCTTGGCGGAAGCAAGTGCGACTTAGGTGCTGCGGCAAGTACTTCTCGTAGTACTAATACCACTAGGAAGCGAATCTCATAGCTATTTTTGGTCCCTTCCTTTGAGGTTCGCTTTGCCTCTAGTTTAGCTGTATATCTATACTTTAAAGTTATAGAGCTAAACTGGATTTTCTCCGATTATACATCTTTTATCCAAAATCTACTTTAGGCTCGGAGATCCCAAAGAGTTTGTACATAAAAGC
>NW_017893501.1:2639-65187 GCF_001540865.1 Ananas comosus
ACTAAGAAAACTTGAGTACAAGTGATTTTAACAAAAATACACGACTCAATTTACCGAATTTCCGTTGATGGTGATCTTCGTCGGTCCTCGATCGATAGGAATCCTCCAATCGACCTCGCCGCAACTCCTTGCAGCGTCAACGCCTCAACTCCTTGCGCGTCAACGCCTCATCTCCTTGAAGCGTCCACCGAATCCTCGGCTTCACGCGAGATCCACGCCGAACCTCCTTCCGGAGCTTGTAGAATCGAAGATTTGTGGTGATTAAGCATTAGAATCTCATAAGCGATGAGGGTCTACCTTCTAATCAAATATCTACTTGATTCTTGAATATGATCTCGAGTAAAAAGCGAAGAACAAAGTCGATTGTTGATTATATAAAACTTGTTATTAGAATAGAATCATAAGAACGGGAAAAACAAGTTTCTAGGGTTTTAAAATCAGTAGAAATTTATAGCCTTAACCTTTAAGATGACCCCCATAGCTTATTTATATGTTTAGAAGACTTAGAAGTAGACTAGGATTGCAAAAAATCCTTTTTAAAAAACTTGTGTCGTCCTCAGGGACCGGTGCTCTCGAGGAGACCGGTCTGTGAGAGACCGGTCTCTTGAGTGAGAGACCAGTCCCTCGCTGCGTGACAGAAAACACAACGTTCGGGAACCGGTCTCTCATGCCAGAGACCGGTCCCTCGCTGCGCGACATAAAAACCCATGTTCGAGAACCGGTCTCTCATCTCAGGGGACCGGTTGCCTCAACATTCTACGCAGTGAGGACCTTAGGGGACCGGTCTCTCAACTCTGGGACCGGTCCCAGAACACAGAAAAGTTCAGTTAAAGTGTTTTAAAGCAATCTAAGTCTTCTGAACTTATTACAATTAAATACCTTCACCACAAATGATCTATTCTTCATACCTGAGGTGCCGAGCTTTCCGAATGAGTCTTTGTTCTTCAATTTGAATCTTTTCTTCAAACCTCCGTGATCAACTCTTCAAGACTCCATTCAACTTTACGAAATCCGCCAACATATAAAATCCTTAACACGTCCTAAGCGTCGCAATCAATACAATATACAAATGTTCCAACCAAGAACTAATATCAATCAAGATTGCATAAGGAAGTATCAATAACATAAAACTAACTGCTATTACAAGCATACATTTCTTACAACATTTTACATCACAGTTTTTCTTTTACATTCGTTGACTTCCAAATACAATCACATTATTACATTTTAGTTCACTGTTCTCTAGTCCCCTAAGCTAAACTGTCTCATGGTACTGCTACCTCGGTCTCTGTGGTAGGGCGCTATCTACGAAGCTACGCCCTTGCCTCCCGCCGCCGCGCCGCTCACGTAGAACCTGAAACACCCCAAAACAACGTGGGGTGAAAACTAACTCCATGGTTCCCAGTGGGTACGGCCAACCAAGGGAAAAGCTCGACCAATAGGTCCGAGGAGGCACTGCAACAAGTTAGTCCAATAACATATAACAGATATATATTCGATATTGAACTAAATGTCATGCCTCGCAAAATGCAATATGCAATACCTGTAACTTTATGCAAGTAGATTAATTGATTCTACTTCATATTATTAGCCATTTTTTACTTGTAGCCGTTCTTTACTTTATTAGCTATTCTCGATCTTTAGCTTTTCTCTAGTCTTTACTTGGTCACATTACGCTCATTGGCGATTCTATCCTAAGGTTATTTTTACCTTAGCCAACTATGCCACTCGACTCGGTCTCCACTGCGGATAGTCCGCACACTGGCTGCTCAACAGCCCACCGCACTCAATGGCTTAGCCACCCGGCGGCGAAATCATCGCACACGCCCAGCACTGGCTCAAGTCACCCTGCGACATAATCCACAAACGCGGCTCAACCGGTATAGGCCACAAATCGGCTCACCCATCCGGCGGCGAAATTGTCGCACACGCCACGTCGATGGTATAGCCCCGGACGGCGAAATCGTCGCACACGCCCAACACCACTTCGGGTGTTCCATAAGCTCTGGAATTCCGGAATCCATTTCACATTACTCAAGGGTTGGTCTTAACCCTATGTGTCACGGGGATGATGTCCAACTAGCTCAATCCTCACTTTGATCCCCTAGATCAAAGTTGACATCGCAACTCCAAGTTGCCATATATTACACTATAGAATTGACCTATCTAGGTCCAAGCCTTTACTCAACCTAGGTTAATACTTTAGGTTCGTTGCTTTTATACTTATAGCCTAGGTTTGTTAACACTAGGTCCATTATTCTCGTCTACCTAGATTCACTTGACTCTAGGTTCATACCTTTATCTCACAACCTATGTTCTCTAACAATAGGTTTAATGCCCTTCTCGTTAACCTATGTTTATTAACACTAGGTTCATTATCACTCTTGTTCAACCTATGTTTATTAACACTAGGTTCATTATCACTCTTGTTCAACCTATGTTTATTAACACTAGGTTCGATGCCACTCAATCTTTCCTAGGTTCATGACACTAGGTTCAATGCCACTCGATCTATGTGTATATAAATGTCCACATGCACATGTCATATACTTAACCTCTTTACATTAAGATCTCTAGAATATGCTTGTCATATATTTTCTTTAGCATTCTTATTTCATCTCTATATGCATTCTTACATTAGCATTTCTACACATGCAACATGACTAACATATGTCATTTACTTTATGCTTTCCACTTAACATTATTCGCACTACGTCATTATGCATTACTAGCATTCTTACATTAGCATTTTAATATATGCATCATCCACGTCATTTATTAACAGGCATCAATATGAAACCAAATGTTCTTAGACATAAAGGGCGACCTAGTCGCATCGGTAAACACAACCCACCTTAGCTAGCTCTCCGATTGCTTGTCGACACTTGCAATCGACCTCCCGCGGGACTCGAAACCCATTTGGGCCTGATCTTGAAGTAGCACTCCAATAGCGCGTCGCTTCGCCGTTTCAAGAGTTAAAGGTCTTCGCCTTGCTATTACGGCGCTCGGGACTCGATGTCGCAATTTATGGATGTCGCCTCGGCCTTCCAGGCGGAAACGAAGCTCCGAACGTCCGTTTCTTCAATATCTTTGCAACGGCTTGTCGGATTGCCGAACCGACTTTGCCAACGTGTTTCGTTACCTATCAATTAGGTTAACAGAGGGTCAAATGAGATCAAACCCTCCCAAATCACAAAACCCCATTTTGGATGCCCTAGATGCTATTACTACCAAATCCCCCAAATCCCTTCATGATTTGGGTATAATCCATCTAGATAGCATGCTAGGGTACCAAAAATACCATTTCTAGGGTTCGAAATCCCCTCCTTAAAGATCTACCATGAGAGGGCACCAAGCTTACCTCTCTAAGCTTGCTCCAATGGTGAGAGGAAGAAGAAGATGATGATGGTGATGATGATCCTCTTCTTCTCCTCCATCTTCTCCTTCTTTTCTTCTTCTCTTTTCTTCTTCTCTTTTCCTTTCTCTCTTCTTCTCTTCTCTTTTTTCTTCTCTTCTCCTTCACGTACAAAGAGAAAGAGAGAGAGATGTGGGAGAGTGAGGGAATAGAAGAGAGAGAGAGAGAAAAGCCCTCTCTTAATCCCCTCTCATATTGTAACAAAATGCTAAGAAGCCCCTCAACTTTCCACCACTCACACTGCCCTCACTGGGCTGAACCCGAGCGGAGGGACCGGTCTCCCCAACATGGGACCAGTCCCAGAGGACCTTCCCATTTTCCACGCATTCGGGAACCGGTCTCTCCCTGCGAGATAGGTCCCCGGAGACCGGTCTGCCCACCAGAGACCGGTCCCCGAGAGCTCGTCTCGCGGGACTTAGCCCATTTTTGGCCATTCTTGCGGTGTCGCCTGCGGGGGACCGGTCCCCACCTTGCCAAGGACCGGTTGCATCAGCAACCCCGCAACCCTCAGCCGATGGAACCGGTCTCTCCTGCCAGAGACCTGTCCCCGAGAGCAAATATGCTAAAAATGCAGATTTTGCATCTTTGCTCTCGCGGACTCCATTCCAATGCACTTTTTGGGTTTCGTGCATCTTTAGCCTCTCCGAGGGGTACTGACTCGACCATTAGTCGATCCTGGTCGAAGAGCAACTCTCGGATTTCGAGAATTCAATTTCTTACATTCTCCCCTCCTTAAAAAGAGTTTCATCCGCGAAACTCAAACCGTGCCTCAATGCGACTTATCGAACAATTGAGGGCACCGATGCACTTTTCTAGTTCGGAATGGCTTTGCACCCTTTGGAACAATCCAAGAGGCCCACTACGGAGGGTACAATACCAAACTCGTACAACTTCGCAAGGTGCATCTCGCAAAGTGCATTACGGTCTCCGTCATTCTTGGTGGTAGCGCAAGTCGAAACTCAACGACTTTATGCGCTCCAACACCATTCACCACCTGGCACGCAAGAACTTTTCTTTGCATTTACTTTCCCCCTTAGGGTATTCTGATTCGATCACCATCATTGCTTAGAAGCAATATCACTGGTGCATCGTTTCCTCGTGAGTGCTCCAATTCTAATCGGATTCTTGCTCTACTATGAGATGGTACGCTCTGGCACATCTCCAATTTTACTCCTCTAAAGAGCATCAGTCTTAACTCCGCGTGGCCATCCATGATCCAAGGGTCTCCTGGAGACCACTTCACTTTCTCTTTCGAATGCCACGACCAACACCACACGGACCCTTCGTTCGTGACTCAGGCCAAAACTCACTAACAGAGCTATCTGCCGCACCGATCAGCGGTTCTCGCAGGTGAACCAAGGGCCACCAATTTTACGCAGGCCATTCGCCTAACTCGTCTCAACGACGCCTAGCATCTCTCGCTCGCAAGCGCAGACCCAATCAACATTCTCGGGCGAAATTCTCATTGGAGAATTCGCACACACTCCAACCAGGAGCAACCAAGACACCAAACCACGTCAAGTCCTCGAGTTGGGTCACTACACACTCGGTGTGTCATCAATCTCATGATCTAACACGTGGCATTCCACGTACTCGGGTCTAAGCTCGGACTACCGTCCTGACCAGAACTCCGCCCTACCAATAGGTACCGGGCCGCTGTCTCTCACAGCTGATTGCGCCTGCCCGATGGGCCCAGGTTACACAGTACACAAATGGTCCAGGTACGGGTTGTCCACAAGCACTACCCACCAACGTCGTCCTACACGACATGCTCTACAGAGCTACACACCATATCGGCTCCTAGGCACCTAGTGCGAGCCACCAGCCCCACGAGTGATCCATGGCCCGCTTCACACTTAGCCATGCTAAAGTCTTACTGCCAACTCACTCAACCTGCTGAATCGAAACCGCACTCTACGAGTATCTATACTCGAGCGCTCTATGCCTCTACAGCGTTTCACACGAAGTCTCGCATCAGGCAACTTGCCTATGTACACCGGCTACACGAGCACAACTCACCCACCTCAACTCGAGGTACTAATAGGCCCACAGGCCAAACTTGACGCTAATCAACCAATTTCGCAACAGTGGTTCACTTTCACTGTTCGATCTATCCGTATCCGAAATACTCTTGGAATATTCGGGTATCCTCAAACATCAAGACTCAACTCTCGCAATCTCCAATCCATTGCCTCGAGAGTCATTTCATCATTTCGTCTCTACCACGTGCCTTTTTTCTTATCCAGGAATCATCACTAGCCATTTGCTAGCACCACTTGGCTCTCTACCTACTGCAGTAGGCACTACACTCTCACCGCACATGCATGTCCCGGGTTTCTACTTACCCATCCATTTGGTCCCTACTATGCAATGTAATAATAGTAGCAACTGACCAATGACAAATGCATGCTATGCACCAACTTGAGATCATGCAAAAGTATATGCTTGCTCAATTAACTCATACCTGCCACAATGACATCGGCAATGGCAGGCACCGCAACTCGGGTCGCTTATCCATGGCCACCTAGCGCTCGCCGCGAACCCTCCGGTTGCATCGTTCTCAGCGGCCGCTCCCCCGACCATGCCGCAGGTGGCACACTCGCCGGCTGTCCCGGAGAGGAATAGGCCGTCGCCAGTGTCAAGGCCCGGTTACTACCCTGCGGACACTCGTCCTGCATATGGCCCGACAGCCCACACTTGAAGCACTTGCCCTCTCGCTGCTCACACTGCTGTGGGTAAAGAGGGCCCCCACAAATCACACATCTCGCCGAGAACCGAATGTGGTATGTCTCCGGAGCTCGAAATCGAGAGCGCGAACTCACCGAAGTATGTTGGGAACTTGACTGACCAGCGGATCCACTCATTGGTCGTCCTTTGCCTTTCTCCTCGCCATATGCCTCGCACCTCTCCCGCAGGGATGTCTCGCCTTGTTCTATCCCCAAGGCCCGATCCAGGACTTCGGCGAAAGTCTGCAACTTAAGTACCAGCACCGGCTTGTAAAGGTCTAGCCGAAGTCCACGCACAAAGCAGTCGGCCTTATCCTTGTCATCCCGTACCACATCCGGGATACAATGCACGATACGGAAAAACTCCCACTCGTGATGCCTGACTAAGCGACTTTCTTGCCGCAGCTTCCGGTATCTTTCTTGAAGCTTCTGCTTCTCACTGTCGGGGAAATAAGTAGAGAATATCAACCCCCGAAGCTCTTCCCAAGTCATAAGAGGGAGACTAGGCGATCGATCTCGCTTGACGCCTTTCCACCACACCTTCGCTGATTGTTTCAGATAATGCACGGCTAGGTTTACTTTGTCTCGCTCCAACGTGTACAGATCCTCGAAGAGTGTTTCCATAGAATCAATCCACATCTCAACGACCCACGGATCTGTATCTTCTCCATCAAAGGTAGGCGGATCAAATTTCTTGAAAGTTATTAGGGCCAATAGAGCTCGCTCCCTTTCCGTCGCCACCTCTGAATCGATAGGAGTCGGATTGCCCGACCCCGACGAAAACGTCTCCGCCGAACTCCCAGTCGTTCTCGACGAGCCACAGCTGGTGCAGCCACCAGCCGATCCACAGTCTCTTGGAGTCGTTCCATTCGCTCCTCCTCGCGCATGGCAGCCTCTTGTTGCCGCTGCACCACATCAGCTTGTTGTCGCATCACTCCAATGAGTGTGGCCAACTGTTCACGAAGCTCCGATTCTCCGCTCGCGTCGGTTTGTTCAGGGACACCACTTGTTCCCTCCCGCGCTGATCTCGACGAAGATCGCCTACGCGGTGCCATCGTTTCCTGAAACAGGACAACTCGATTAGCTCTCGACCCTCTGGGTCGAACACGAGACCACTGACACCGACTCAAAAGTCAATCTGGCGAAAGTCACGCAAGGTCGTCTATTCTCGTCACTTGGCTTCATGTCGTGCGCGCCCAACATGAACACCTTCGGTCGAGAATAAACAATACCTTGAGTCTACCTCTAATATCCGTCTTAGAGGTTTCGACACAACCCAATCCATTAACCTTTCGCCACGAATCACAAGTCCTCGTCTCTCACGAGCCTTATTCTCCCATGGTTTCACTATCCTAGGGTCTCCTAGATCAGTCTAAACCATTTCTCCCATTTCCTACTTTATGCTCTGATACCACTTTATCTGTCACGCCCCGCGACCGCCCGCCTATTTGGCCGGGTCGCGGCGCCGCAAACATACCGCCGAACGCACAGAGTTTCCCCTGTACATCCTAGGCGTCGCAATCAATACAATATACAAATGTTCCAACCAGAAACTAATATCAATCAAAATTGCATAAGGAAGTATCAATAACATAAAACTAACTGCTATTACAAGCATACATTTCTTACAACATTTTACATCACAGTTTTTCTTTTACATTCATTGACTTCCAAATACAATCATATTATTATATTTTAGTACACTGTCCTCTAGTCCCCTAAGCTAAACAGTCTCAGGGTACAGCTACCTCGATCTCTATGGTAGGGAGCTATCTACGAAGCTACGCCCTTGCCTCGCGCCGCCACGCCGCTCACGTACGAACCTGAAACACCCCAAAACAACGTGGGGTGAGAACAAACTCCATGGTTCCCAGTAGGTACGGCCACCCAAGGAAAAAGCTCGACCAATAGGTCCGAGGAGGCACTGCAACAAGTTAGTCCAATAACATATAACATATATATATTCGATATTAAACTAAATGTCATGCCTCGCAAAATACAATATGCAATACCTGTAACTTTATGCAAGTAGATTAATTGATTCTACTTCATATTATTAGTCATTCTTTACTTGTAGCCGTTCTTTACTTTATTAGCTATTCTCGATCATTAGCTTTTCTCTAGTCTTTACTTGGTCACATTACGCTCATTGGCGATTCTATCCTAAGGTTACTTTTACCTTAGCCAACTATGCCACTCGACTCGGTCTTCAGTCAATCCACTGCGGATAGTCCGCACACTGGCTGCTCAACAGCCCACCGCACTCAATGGCTTAGCCACCCGGCGGCGAAATCATCGCACACGCCCAGCACTAGCTCAAGTCACCCTGCGGCATAATCCACAAACGCGGCTCAACCGATATAGGCCACAAATCGGCTCACCCATCCGGCGGCGAAATCGTCGCACACGCCACGTCGATGGTATAACCCCGGACGGCGAAATCGTCGCACACGCCGAACACCACTTTGGGTGTTCCATAAGCTCTGGGATTCCGGAATCCATTTCACATTACTCAAGGGTTGGTCTTAACCCTATGGAATTGACCTATCTAGGCCCAAGCTTTTACTCAACCTAGGTTAATACCTTAGGTTCGTTGCTTTCATACTTATAGCCTAGGTTTATTAACACTAGGTCCATTATTCTCGTCTACCTAGATTCACTTGACTCTAGGTTCATACCTGTATCTCACAACCTATGTTCTCTAACATTAGGTTTAATGCCCTTCTCGTTAACCTATGTTTATTAACACTAGGTTCATTATCACTCTTGTTCAACCTATGTTTATTAACACTATGTTCGATGCCACTCAATCTTTCCTAGGTTCATGACACTAGGTTTAATGCCACTCGATCTATGTGTATATAAATGTCCACATGCACATGTCATATACTAAACCTCTTTACATTAAGATCTCCAGAACATGCTTGTCATATATTTTCTTTAGCATTCTTATTTCATCTCTATATGCATTCTTACATTAGCATTTCTACACATGCAACTTGACTAACATATGTCATTTACTTTATGCTTTCCAATTAACATTATTCGCACTACGTCATTATGCATTACTAGCATTCTTACATTAGCATTTTAATATATGCATCATCCACGTCATTTATTAACAGGCATCAATATGAAACCATATGTTCTTAGACATAAAGGGCAACCTAGTCGCTTCGGTAAACACAACCCACTTTAGCTAGCTTTCCGATTGCTTGTCAACACTTGCAATCGGCCTCCCGCGGCACTCGGCACCCGTTTGGGCCCGATCTTGAAGCAGCACTCCAATAGCGCGTCGCTTCGCCGTTTCAAGAGTTAAAGGTCTTCGCCTTGCTATTACGGCGCTCGGGACTCAATCTCGCGATTTATGGATGTCGCCTCGGCCTTCCAGGCGGAAACGAAGCTCCGAACGTCCTTTTCTTCAATATCTTTGCAACAGCTTGTAGGATTGTCGAACCGACTTTGCCAATGTGTTTCGTTACCTATCAATTAGGTTAACAGAGGGTCAAATGAGATCAAACCCTCCCAAATCACAAAATCCCATTTTGGATGCCCTAGATGCTATTACTACCAAATCCCCTAAATCCCTTCATGATTTGGGTATAATCCATCTAGATAGCATGCTAGGGTAACAAAAATACCATTTCTAGGGTTCGAAATCCCCTCCTTAAAGATCTACCATAAGAGGGCACCAAGCTTACCTCTCTAAGCTTGCTCCAATGGTGAGAGGAAGAAGAAGATGATGATGGTGATGATGATCCTCTTCTTCTCCTCCATCTTCTCCTTCTTCTTTTCTTCTCTTTTCTTATTCTCTTTTCCTTTCTCTCTTCTTCTCTTCTCTTCTTTCTTCTCTTCTCCTTCACGTACAAAGAGAGAGAGAGAGAGAGATGTGGGAGAGTGAGGGAATGGGAGAGAGAGAGAGAAAAGCCCTCTCTTAATCCCCTCTCATATTGTAACAAAATGCTAAAAAGCCCCTCAACTTTCCACCCCTCACACTGCCCTCACTGGGCTGAACCCGCGCGGAGGGGCCGGTCTCCCCGACATGGGACCGGTCCCAGAGGACCTTCCCATTTTTCACGCGTTCGGGAACCGGTCTCTCCCTGCGAGATAAGTCCCCGGAGACCGGTCTGCCCACCAGAGACCGGTCCCCGAGAGCTCGTCTCGCGGGACTTAGCCAATTTTTGGCCATTCTTGCGGTGTCGCCTGCGGGGGACCGGTCCCCACCTTGCCAGGGACCGGTTGCATCAGCAACCCCGCAACCCTCAGCCGATGGAACCGGTCTCTCCTGCTAGAGAGCGGTCCCCGAGAGCAAATATGCTAAAAATGCAGATTTTGCATCTTTGCTCTCGCGAACTCCATTCCAATACACTTTTTGGGTTTCGTGCATCCTTAGCCTCTCCGAGGGGTACTCACTCGACCATTAGTCGATCCTGGGCGAAGTGCAACTCTCGGATTTCGCGAATTCACTTTGTTACATTCTCCCCTCCATAAAAAGAGTTTCGTCCGCGAAACTCAAACCGTGCCTCAATACGATTTATCGAACAATTGAAGGCACCGATGCACTTTTCTATTTCGGAATGGCTTTGCACTTTTTGGAACTATCCAAGAGGCCCACTACGGAGGGTACAATACCAAACTCGTACAACTTCGCAAGGTGCATCTTGCAAAGTGCATTACGGTCTCCGTCATTCTTGGTGGTAGCGCAAGTCGAAACTCAACGACTCTACGCGCTCCAACACCATTCGCCACCTGGCACGCAAGAACTTTTCTTTGCATTTACTTTCCCCCTCAGGGTATTCCGATTCGATCACCATCATTGCTTAGAAGCAATATCACTGGTGCATCGTTTCCTCGTGAGTGCTCCAATTCCAAGAGGATTCTTTCTCTATTATGAGATTGTACGCTCCGGCACATCTCCAATTTCACTCCTCTAAAGAGCATCAATCTTAACTCCACGTGGCCATCCATGATCCAAGTGTCTCCTAGAGACCACTTCACTTTCTCTTTCGAATGCCACGACCAACACCACACGGACCCTTCGTTCGTGACTCAGGCCAAAACTCACTAACAAAGCTGTCAGCCGCACCGATCAGCGATTCTCGCAGGTGAACCAAGGGCCACCAATTTTACGCAGGCCATTCGCCTAACTCGTCTCAACGACGCCTAGCATCTCTCGCTCGCAAGCGCAGACCCAATCAACATTCTCGGGCGAAATTCTCATTGGAGAATTCGCACACACTCCAACCAGGAGCAACCAAGACCCCAAACCATGTCAAGTTCTCGGGTTGGAGCACTACACACTCGATGTGTCATCAATCTCATGATCTAACACGTGGCATTCCACGTACTCGGGTCTAAGCTCGGACTACCGTCCTGACCAGAACTCCGCCCTCCCAATAGGTACCGGGCCGCTGTCTCTCACAGCTGATTGCGCCTGCCCAATAGGCCCAGGTTCCACCGTCTACAAATGGTCTAGGCACGGGTTGTCCCTAAGCTCTACCCGCCAACGTCGTCCTACACGACATGCTCTACAAAGCTACACACTCTATCGGCTCCTAGGCACCTAGTGCGAGCCACCAACCCCACGAGTGATCCATGGCCCGCTTCACACTTAGCCATGCTAAAGTCTTACTGCCAACTCACTCAACCGGCTGAATCGAAACCGCACTCTACGAGTATCTATACTCGAGCGCTCTATGCCTCTACATCGTCTCACACGAAGTCTCGCATTAGGCAACTTACCTATGTACACCGGCTACACGAGCACAACTCGCCCACCTCAACTCGAGGTACTACTAGGCCCACAGGCCAAACTTGGCGCTAATCAACCAATTTCGCAACAGTGGTTCACTTTCACTGTTCGATCTACCAAATCCGTATCCGAAATACTCTTGGAATATTCGGGTATCCTCAAACATCAAGACTCAACTCTCGCAATCTCTAATCCATTGCCTCGAGAGTCATTTCATCATTTCGTCTCTACCACGAGACTTGTTTCTTATCCAGGAATCATCACTAGCCATTTGCCAGCACCACTTGGCTCTCTACCTGTTCCAGCAGGCACTACACTCTCACCGCACAAGCATGTCCTGGGTATCTACTTACCCATCCATTTGGTCCCTACTATGCAATGTAATAATAGTAGCAACTGACCAATGACAAATGCATGCTATGCACGAACTTGAGATCATACAAAAGTATATGCTTGCTCAATTAACTCATA
This sequence comes from Ananas comosus, assembly GCF_001540865.1. NCBI lineage: Eukaryota > Viridiplantae > Streptophyta > Magnoliopsida > Poales > Bromeliaceae > Ananas > Ananas comosus. Next base: position 15,004 of record NW_017893501.1, read on the forward strand.
CCTGCCACGATGACGTCGGCAACGGCTGGCACGGCAACTCGGGTGGCTTATCCATGGCCACCTGGCGCTCGCCACGAACCCTCCAGTTGCATCGTTCTCAACGGCCGCTCCCCCGACCATGCCGCAGGTGGCACACCCGCCGGCTTTCCCAATGAGAAATAGGCCGTCGCCAGTGTCAGGGCCCGGTTACTACCCTGCGGACACTCGTCCCGCATATGGCCCGACAGCCCATACTTGAAGCACTTGCTCTCTCGCTGCTCACACTGCTGTACGTAATGAGGGCCCCCACAAATCACACATCTCGCCGAGGACCGAATGTGGTATGTCCCCGGAGCTCGAAATCGAGAGCGCGAACTCACCAAAGTATGTTGGGAGCTTGACTGACCAGAGGATCCACTCGTTTGTCGTCCTTTGCCTTTCTTCTCGCCATATGCCTCGCACCTCTCCCGCAGAGATGTCTCGCCTTGTTCTTTGCACAAGGCCCGATCCAGGACTTCGGTGAAAGTCTGCAACTTAAGTACCAGCACTGGCTTGTAAAGGTCTGGCCAAAGTCCATGCACAAAGCGGTCGGCCTTATCCTTGTCATCCCGTACCATGTCCGGGATATAATGCACGATACGGAAAAACTCCCGCTCGTAATGCCTGACTGAGCGACTTCCTTGCCGCAGCTTTCGGAATCTTTCTTGAAACTTCCGCTTCTCACTGTCAGGGAAATAAGTAGAGAATATCAACCCTCGAAGCTCGTCCCAAGTCATAGGAGGGAGATTAGGCGATCGATCTCGCTTGACGCCTTTCCACCACACCTTCGCTGATTGTTTCAGATAATGCACGGCTAGGTTTACCTTGCCTCGCTCCAACGTGCATAGATCCTCGAAGAGTGTTTCCATAGAATCAATCCACATCTCAACGACCCACGGATCTGTATCTTCTCCATCAAAGGTAGGCAGATCAAATTTCTTGAAAGTTATTTGGGCCAATAGAGCTCGCTCCTTTTCCGCCGCCACCTTTGAATCGATAGGAGTCGGATTGCCTGACCTCGACAGAAACGTCTCCGCCGCAACTCCTGGTCGTTCTCGACGAGCCGCAGCTGGTGCAGCCACCAACCGATCCACAGTCTCTTGGAGCCGTTCCATTCGCTCCTCTTGGCGCATAGCAGCCTCCTGTTGCCGCTGCACCACATCAGCTTGTTGTCGCATCACTCCAATGAGTGTGGCCAACTGTTCACGAAGCTCCGAGTCTCCGCTCGCGTAGGTTTGTTCAGGGATACCACTTGTCCCCTCCCGTGCCGATCTGGACGAAGATCGCCTACGCGGTGCCATCGTTTCCTGAAACAGGACAACTCGATTAGCTCTCGACCCTCTGGGTCGAACACGAGACTACTAACATCGACTCGAAAGTCAATCTGGCAAAAGTCACGCAAGGTCGTCTAATCTCGTCACTTGGCTTCATGTCGTGCGCGCCCAACATGAACATCCTCGGTTGAGAATAAACAATACCTTAAGTCTACCTCTAATATCCGTCTTAGAGGTTTCGACACAACCCAATCCACTAACCTTTCGCCACGAATCACAAGTCCTCGTCTCTCACGAGCTTTATTCTCCTATGGTTTCACTATCCTAGGGTCTCCTAGGTCTGTCTAAACCATTTCTCTCATTTTCTACTTTATGCTCTGATACCACTTTATTTGTCACGCCCCGCGACAGCCCGCCTATTTGGCCGGGTCGCGGCGCCGCAAACAGACCGCCGAACGCACAGAGTTTCCCCTGTACGTCCTAGGCGTCGCAATCAATACAATATACAAATGTTCCAACCAGGGACTAATATCAATCAAAATTGCATAAGGAAGTATCAATAACATAAAACTAACTGCTATTACAAGCATACATTTCTTACAACATTTTACATCACAGTTTTTCTTTTACATTCGTTGACTTCCAAAAACAATCACATTATTATATTTTAGTACTCTGTCCTCTAGTCTCCTAAGCTAAACAGTCTCAGGGTACTGCTACCTCGGTCTCTGTGGTAAGGAGCTATCTACGAAGTTACGCCCTTGCCTTGCGCCGCCACGCCGCTCACGTACGAACCTGAAACACCCCAAAATAACGTGGGGTGAGAACCAACTCCATGGTTCCCAGTGGGTACGGCCACCCAAGGAAAAAGCTCGACCAATAGGTCCGAGGAGGCACTGCAACAAGTTAGTCCAATAACATATAACAGATATATATTCGATATTGAACTAAATGTCATGCCTCACAAAATGCAATATGCAATACCTGTAACTTTATGCAAGTAGATTAATTGATTCTACTTCATATTATTAGCCATTCTTTACTTGTAGCCGTTCTTTACTTTATTAGCTATTCTCGATCATTAGCTTTTCTCTAGTCTTTACTTGGTCACATTACGCTCATTGGCGATTCTATCCTAAGGTTACTTTTACCTTAGCCAACTATGCCACTCGACTCGGTCGTTAGTCAATCCACTTCGGATAGTCCGCACACTGGCTGCTCAACAGCCCACCGCACTCAATAGCTTAGCCACCCGGAGGCGAAATCGTCGCACACACCCAACACTAGCTTAAGTCACCCTGCGGCATAATCCACAAACCCGGCTCAACCGGTATAGGCCACAAATCGGCTCACCCATCCGGCGGCGAAATCGTCGCACACGCCACGTCGATGGTATAGCCCCGGACGGCGAAATCGTCGCACACGCCCAACACCACTTTGGGTGTTCCATAAGCTCTGGGATTCCGGAATCTATTTCACAGTACTCAAGGGTTGGTCTTAACCCTATGGAATTGACCTATCTAGGTCCAAGCCTTTACTCAACCTAGGTTAATACTTTAGGTTCATTGCTTTCATACTTATAGCCTAGGTTTGTTAACACTAGGTCCATTATTCTCGTCTACCTAGATTCACTTGACTCTAGGTTCATACCTTTATCTCACAACCTATGTTCTCTAACATTAGGTTTAATGCCCTTCTCGTTAACCTATGTTTATTAACACTAGGTTCATTATCACTCTTGTTCAACCTATGTTTATTAACACTAGGTTCATTATCACTCTTGTTCAACCTATGTTTATTAACACTAGGTTCGATGCCACTCAATCTTTCCTAGGTTCATAACACTAGGTTCAATGCCACTCGATCTATGTGTATATAAATGTCCACATGCACATGTCATATACTTAACCTCTTTACATTAAGATCTCCAGAACATGCTTGTCATATATTTTCTTTAGCATTCTTATTTCATCTCTATATGCATTCTTACATTAGCATTTCTACACATGCAACGTGACTAACATATGTCATTTACTTTATGCTTTCCACTTAACATTATTCGCACTACGTCATTATGCATTACTAGCATTCTTACATTAGCATTTTAATATATGCATCATCCACGTCATTTATTAACAGGCATCAATATGAAACCATATGTTCTTAGACATAAAGGGCGATCTAGTCGCTTCGGTAAACACAACCCACCTTAGCTAGCTTTCCGATTACTTGTCGACACTTGCAATTGGCCTCCCGCGGCACTCGGCAACCGTTTGGGCACGATCTTGAAGTAGCACTCCAATAGCGCGTCGCTTCGCCGTTTAAAGAGTTAAAGGTCTTCGCCTTGCTATTACGGCGCTCGGGACTCGATCTCGCGATTTATGGACGTCGCATCGGCCTTCCAGGCGGAAACGAAGCTCCGAACGTCCGTTTCTTCAATATCTTTGCAACGGCTTATCGGATTGCCAAACCGACTTCGCCAACGTGTTTCGTTACCTATCAATTAGGTTAACAGAGGGTCAAATGAGATCAAACCCTCCCAAATCACAAAACCCCATTTTGGATGCCCTAGATGCTATTACTACCAAATCCCTCAAATCCCTTCATGATTTGGGTATAATCCATCTAGATAGCATGCTAGGGTACCAAAAATACCATTTCTAGGGTTCGAAATCCCCTCCTTAAAGATCTACCATGAGAGGGCACCAAGCTTACCTCTCTAAGCTTGCTCCAATGGTGAGAGGAAGAAGAAGATGATGATGGTGATGATGATCCTCTTCTTCTCCTCCATCTTCTTCTTCTTTTCTTCTTCTCTTTTCTTCTTCTCTTCTCTTCTTTCTTCTTTTCTCCTTCACGTACAGAGAGAGAGAGAGAGATGTGGGAGAGTGAGGGAATAGGAGAGAGAGAGAGAGAGAGAAGCCCTCTCTTAATCCCCTCTCATATTGTAACAAAATGCTAAAAAGCCCCTCAACTTTCCACCCCTCACACTGCCCTCACTGGGCTGAACCCGCGCGGAGGGACCGGTCTCCCCGACATGGGACCTGTCCCAGAGGACCTTCCCATTTTCCATGCGTTCGGGAATCGATCTCTCCCTGCGAGACCGGTCCCCGGAGACCGGTCTGCCCACCAGAGACCGGTCCCTGAGAGCTTGTCTCGCGGGACTTAGCCAATTTTTGGCCATTCTCACGATGTCGCCTGCGGGGGACCGGTCCCCACCTTGCCAGGGACTCGTTGCATCAGCAACCCCGCAACCCTCAGCCGTTGGAACCGGTCTCTCCTTCCACAGACCGGTCCCCGAGAGCAAATATGCTAAAAATGCAGATTTTGCATCTTTGCTCTCGCGGACTCCATTCCAATGCACTTTTTGGGTTTCGTGCATCCTTAGCCTCTCCGAGGGGTACTCACTCGACCATTAGTAGATCCTGGGCGAAGTGCAACTCTCGTATTTCGAGAATTCACTTTGTTATATTTTCTAATTGCAATAGATGAGCGGGTATGGCAAGCAATCGAATTCGGTTGAAACCATCCTACCGAAGTCGTCGATAATGCTACCGTTCCTAAACCGCGGAACAAGTGGACAAAAGATGAAAACGCGTCATCTTCGTTTAATGGCAAGGGCATAAATGCTTTATTTAATGCATTGTCACAAACGGAGTTCACTCGCGTTTCGGCGTGTAATACCGCCAAGGAAATTTGGGATACTCTACAAGTTACGCATGAAGGAACTAGCTTAGTAAAGGTTCAAAAATTACAAATGTTAACAAGTAAATTTGACTCGATATTTATGGAAGAAAACAAGACCTTTACTGAGTACTAGACGCGTCTACAAGACGTTGTTAATACATGTGCGAACTTGGGAGAGAAAATTCCGGATGCTAAAGTTGTTAGAAAAATTCTTCGGACTCTTCCTGAACGCTTTCGGGCAAAAGTTGCCGCTGTAATATACCGAAAATTCGGAAAGTAAAGATGTCGAACTTTAATCAAATTGACCAAAGTACGAGGACGGTACACTTCGGAAAGTCCGAAGGTGTTAAAATGATTAAAAGTGAGTTACGGGAGGTTTTCGAGAGCTATAGAATCAAAATCTGCATTCTGCAGTTTTGAGCTCTCGGGGACCGATCCCTGGTGGGAGAGACCGGTCCCCGAACGCGTATGGAATGAGACAGCCGAAAAATCGGCTAAGTCCTGAGAAATTAGCTCTCGGGAACCGGTCCCTGCCTGAGAGACCGGTCCCCGAGAGACCGGTCCCCCAAAGAGAGACCGGTTGCCCTGCGCGCAACAGCTCTGGCTGCGCGGGGAGAGCCTTCGGGAACCGGTCCCTGAAGGAGAGACCGGTCCCCGCCTGCGCGAACTGCCCAGTTCGGGCAGTGTATTAAAGTGAAAGTTGAGGGGTTTATTTGCAATTATGCAACCCAATAGCTATGTTATGAGGGCTAATGAGATTTTCTCTCATTCTCACCCTCTCACACACTCTCTTCTCTCCCTCTCTCTCTCTAGAAGGCAAAGGAGAAGAAGAAGAAAGAAAGAAAGGAAGGAAAAGAAGGAAAAGAAGGTGAAGAAGAAGATCAAGAGGTGAAGCAACTTCATCTTCTTCCTCTCTAGTGCAAGAAAGGAAAGCTTATAAGGTGAGCTTTGAACCCTATTGTAGTAAAACCCTAAAATGGGCTTTGAATAAACCTAGAAATGGTTTTAATGGATTGTTTAGAGTCTTTGAAGCTTTCTTTTTGCTTCTTTAGAGATCAAAGCCATGGTTTAGCTTGAGGTGAGCTTTGGCCACCTCTCATGGTGAAATCCAAACTAGGGTTTGGAATGAGCTAGGAATGGTTTAGATGAACTCTTTAGAGTATATTGAAGCTACTTTTGCTTCCCAATGAGATCAAACCCTAGGTTTGATATATGTATTGGAGCTAGGGCACCAAATTGGGGCTTTTGCTCATGGGGATTTCTAAGTGCAATTGACCCTCTAGAAACCTAATTGGGGGTATTTCCGACGCGTTGGTGCGCTCGGATTAACGTTACGAAAAGTCTATAGAAAGATATGGGCAAAATGGCCTAAGTTGGCTTCGTTTTGCCGCAGGTGAAGAACGAGGAGCCTATAAATCTCAAGAAAATCGTCGGAGCACCTAAATAGACCTACGAGGTGGGTGGTGCTTCTCAAACTCATTGAACTTCTCTCTATGCCTAATGTGTCATTCAATTGAGCATATGTTACATAATTGTTGCATGCATTTTAGGGTAAAGTAATGATGAAAATGTAATGTTGCATGATTGTGAGTACAACTTGCATAATATGATGAATGAGAACTATGTAAACGTCGAAAACCCTATGTGTATGCATGAGAGAAAAGTGAGCACCCAAAGTGAGCAAAAGAACAGAGTGACACAATGACATAGATCGAGTGGCATTTGAAAATGTAAAGTAAAGAGACACTAGAGTTAGTGTGATGCAAAGAACTAACGTGATGTAAAGAATGATGAAAATGACCATGAGTAAGATTAAAGTAAAGTGGGGCAATAAGAACAAGAATCGTAACGAATAAGAATGCTAGAGTTAGCAAGAGTAGAGAAATGTAAAGAATGTGATTGCAATAGTTTGCAACATAAAGTGATGAAAGAATACTAGAGCTAGTGTAAAGTCAAAATTGAACATATAAATCCTTTGAGTTAAGGATATGATCATACTTGCTATGAGTTCCGTGCTCGAGGGCGGTCGCTCCCCCTCGGGCGATGCGCTCCGGAGTTATGCATCACGGGTTGGAGTAAACCCGAAGGACGGTCCTAGCGGGTGAGTTCCTGCGATAATGGACTTAATGTGAAGCAAGTTAATGTGGCGAAACCCCCGGGTTAGCCTTGAGATTAAAGAGTAAAGAACAAAGAGCAAAGAACAAAGTGTAAAGTGCAAAGTGTAAAGAACGAGAGAACTTGCATAATCTGCATATATTTAATGTTGAGCATACTCCCTGCTTTATTGTTCAGGCATATTAGCATTATGTATAGATTCGTTACTATACGCAGCTTATTCTTTCTATTAGGCCTGAGTTAGTTCTAGTGGGAAAGTCGGTGATGTTGAGGCCGAACCCACTGGGAACTTTGTTGTAGTTCTCACCCCACTATTTCCACAGAGCCGGGACCGAGCGAGCCGGCGAGCGACCGAGGTAAAGGTATCGCGCCTTAGACAGAGGCCACCAGAGTTGAGTTGGGTTTACATTTTGTTAGTAGCTACCCTATGTTCATCTTTTGTATTTGATGACTAGTAATGTAAAGAAAAGAATGTAATGTGTATTTTGAGGTAAATGTGATGTAAGAAGGAAATGATGAAATGACATGTAAGGAATTCGAAAATGAACAAGATGGATGCAATGTATATGATCAAAAACGAATCATAGTACAAATGAATATTTAGTTTTCCTTTCTTTCACTAATGGCTATTGCTTACCCTCGTGTAAGCCGTTTGTGTATGTTTCCGCTAGTGCATTTCTTGTTTGAATTTGTACATGTGATGAGCCTTGGGCGGATAGGGGAAACTCTGTCCGTTCGGCGTCTGTTTGACGTGCTCGGGTCGGGCCAAATTGGTATCGGTCCCGGGGCGTGACAGCCGCAATCGAAACCGTAAAGCATCCGGACGAGATGAAAATCGAAGAGTTAGTAGGTGCTTTGCAAACTTATGAGATGGCTTTTCCTACTAACCAATCTTTTTCCATGTCTTTTTCTAAAAGTACAGGGATTGCACTCAAATCTACAAAGGAAGAAGACGACGACTCGGATTCCAACAGAGATATTTCGCTCGCTGATTTTGAACATCAACTGACGTTCTTAACGAAGAAATTTCGACGGAACTTTCGGAAAAACAAAGCTTCGTCCTCGAAACAAAAATCGTTTTCTAAACAATCTTCGAGTTCTAAATTGAAAGTCAAAAAACTTGCAAAACCTTCTAAAGAAAAAGATGATTTTGAAGGGGAAATCTAATGTTACAAATGTAAAGGCTACAGCCATATTTCCACGGATTGTCCTTCTAAAAGATCTTACAAACAAAAGGCTTTGCAAATGAAAACTTGGGACGATTCTACTTCTAACGAATCGACCTCAAGTGAAGAGGAGAAAATTAATGTTGCTTTAAGCTCTCAAACCTCTATACCTCCCTCTTCGACTTTTTGTTTATCTTCAATTATTTCTGACTCTTTTGCTTCCCCTTCCTTGCATGGAACGTCAAGCGATGATGGCGAGAGTGAAGGGGAGTCGGATGATGAAAGCTTGGCCGAGGCATACCAACAACTTCTCGAAGAATCAAAGCAGTTGGCCAAGCACAACAAAAGGCTAAGAAAACGACTACTTGAGCTTGAAGATGAGAACACTGACTTGAAGAATGCATCTAAAACTCTTGAGGAGGAAAGGGCGCAAGTATTGAATAATAATACAATTCTCCAAGAGAAGCTCAACCAATCGGAGATAACGATCAAATCACATCAAGGAAAGGTTGGTTTTCTAGAACAACAATATGAAGAAATTCGTTCATCCAATCAAGTTTTGACCAAACAAGTGTATCAACTTAAATCCAAAATTCAAAAGTTTTCCTCTGGTTCGAAAAAGCTAGATCATATGCTCGGATTGGGTCAAACGGATAAACTTGGGCTTGGTTATGAAAGGACTTATGTTGAGAAGGATCAAAAGGCAATTCATAAAGTCTCAGCAAATTTGAAATAGAAAATTTGCCATAGATGTGGTTGCAAAGGACACATAAAGAAATCATGCCCTAATAAGAAAAAGAAACATCAACCGGCATTGTCTAAGCATCTATCGGCATCTTCCAATACTCGACTTCCCCCACGGATTCCAAAGCAACATCAATCGAGTCGCGCACCTCCGATCAACCAAAAGTCAAAACAATCGGTACACAACTACAACAAATCAAGACAACCGATAATCCGACAAGTTTGGATTCGAAAAGGTGATATCTTTCCTTGTCTTAAGTCTTAATTTGTGTTTGACTTTATGTTTTGCTATGATCGGTTTTAGTGCATATCTATTGATCATTGCATTACATGTGCTTCAATTTTTTTTTCTGGATCATTTCGTGATTAAACATTAAATAGTGTGTTGAACGTCGATAATTTACATTCATTCGTTTTGAATTAATTTCATATTAATTATCGGTTTCACTTTATTATCACTATTTATGAAGATAATTTATAATAGAATATCTTAATTCTTATCTTCATCAAATTTGAGTAATCATGTGTGATCTTTCGGCACTTAACCTATCTCGGTTGTGTGTGTTGAATTTGATGAATGAAAATTTGCTAATCGACTAAAACTTGTCAAATTTTCTTTCATATAAAAGATTGCATAATTAAGGGGGACTCATGTATAAAAATATAATAAAAAGGAGGAGAAGAAAATACTCATATGCGTAAAAGATGTGGAAAGAGTTACATCCTAAAGGGAGTGTGAAAACTACCACCACATGTAGGAAAGAGCTACCATCCCGGTCGTCCGGTAAATGTGTGAAGCCACCACATGAAATTCTAGTGCATAACCGAAAAGGTTGAAAAAAATGTTCATATTATATAAAGAGTTTTCGATGTAATCAGGTGGTTTAGTAAAAAGATGCTCAAAGAGCCACCCCTGGTACATTATTGCTTGATCTCGAATTTGAACGTTTATACGACAAATTTCTGTCATTTGGTGAATCTTCACAAGTCATTTTTATAATCCGTTACATCTTGATAGATTTTGAGCCTTTAGATTATTTTTTACGACTTGATTTTGAAGTATATATGGATAAAGAAATTTTAGTATATTTTATCTACATCTTGGTGATTTTGTAGTGAAATTCTCAACTTCTATGAAATTGATGTGGATTGAATGAAGTCTATGTGAATTTATCCTATTCATGCACTAACATTATTGGTACTCTCTCTATTTTGGTACTTTCTTTTGGCAATTTTTGACAAAAAGGGGGAGAGAGATGAGATTTTAGATTTTCATGAATTTCAATTTTTATTGATCATTAGACGCATGAACAAAGGGGGAGAAATTTTTATTTTTTTAACTAACTTTGTACAAGAAGAAAGTATTCTTTCTGCAGATTCTTGAAAACTTCAAAACTCCTTGTGTTTAAGTCATAGAGTTTGCTTAGGAGTTGCAAAATTGTAATTTTGAATTTTCTTTGGATTTTTCACGCGAGAAGTTTATTGTTTTGGTGATGGCAATGAATTTCATTTTTTATTGGTTGGAGAGCTGAGCGTTGTGAGTATTTTGATGTATTTTTGAGTTTTGTCACGAAATTGCCAAAGGGGGAGATTGTTACGGATTTTATGTTGGCATATTTCGTGAAGTAAGTCAGAGTCTTGAAAGTTTGAAGAAGAAGAGATGAAGATCGAAGACTCGAAGACTCAAAACATGAATGCACAATGCTCGGTAAGTTTAAATACTATTGATGATGATTTATAAATGTTTAAAAGTGTTTGGAAGACTTAGGATGGTTTTAAAATATGAATTGGACAAGACTGAGCCTTTCAAGGTTCGGGGACCGGTCCCTTAACTGAGGATCGGACCCCGTAGGTCCTCTCTGCGTAAAGAAACGATGCAACCGGTCACTGAGATGAGAGACCGGTCCCCGTAGCAAGGTTTTTTAGCTACGCAATGAGAGACCGGTCCCTGAGATGAGAGACCGGTTCCCGTGGCATGTGTTTTCTGCTACACAACGAGAGACCGGTCCCTGGCTTGGAGGACCGGTCCTCGGGGGACCGAACCCTTCGGAAGGACCGGACCCTGAGACCGATTTTTATTTCTAAAAATCAGGTTTTCAAATCCTACTAAAAATCAGGTTTTCAAATGCTAGCCTATCTCTAAGTCTTCTAAACCTATAAATAAGATGTAGAGGTGTTTCTAAAGGATGGCTAAGCATAGAATATTTTTTAAAAAACCCTAGAAACTTGTTGGGTGCTCTCTTTCTTTCTCCAACAACAAGTTTCTATTGGATCAATTCTTGAAACCCTAATTTCTTGTTCTTCATGGAGAATTGATCCGGCTATTGCTTAGAAATATCTTCTACGGCTCTTTCATGATTATCTAAGCAATAAATCATCATCGATCGTATTGTTCTTGCTCCGGACGGAGTGTGCTCGTGGATTCGAGTGGGCATCGTGGATTCGACGTGATCAAGGCTTCGTGGATTCGAAGTGTGGACGTTTCGTGGATTCGGGACGTGGCGTTCGTGGATTCGGACGTGAGGCGTGGACAACCCGTTGGTGTGCGCAAGATCCGGAGAAGATAAAAAAGCGGCTTGAGTCCGTGGATTCGGTAAATCACCTTGTAATCTTTTATTCTTAGTGGATTGTTATCGCGTGTTGGTCGCGTGGGTTTTTTACTCCAAGTTGGAGTTTTCCCACGTAAATCTCGGTGTGATTTTTATTTTCCGTATTTATTTTTATTGCATTGAGATTTGTGGTTTTTGGCTATTACACCTATTCACCCCCTCTATGTGTTAGATACAATCTAGATAGATCCTTGGGCTCCTCAAAACTTACAGTTCCCAGTGGGTTCGGCCGCCGACTCCGCCGATCTCTCCACTAGATCCGAGTGGGCAAAAGCACATAGATAGATAGATAGATATGAAAAACTGTAAATGCAATAGTAGAAAAACTATGCTACTATGCCCAATCATCAGTAATGTATGCATGCTTCATATAGTAAAGGGTTTACTAACATGCTACTATGTCCACAATAATGTCCAACAAGCAAATGTTCAATGACAGTGCTATTCTCTTGTTCAATCAATCCTGGGCGATCCACTTGGGTTCGCCCACGACTCACCTCAAACCTCGTATGGTAAGGAGACGCACCTCACTCTCAAACCCAAGGCCGCCTGCGGGACATCAACTCTGCCCCTCTAGCACCAAACTCCAGAGTGCACGAAGACCTGGGTGGTGCGACCACCACAAGTATGAACAGACTGTGAGTATGATCAATCCTCTCAACTCGAGGATACCCTATCAACTCTAGGGTTACAAGTCACTCGGGAATCCACCTATACCAAAGTCCAAATACAATGTTTGGCTACATTATGTTCTTGTCTAATGAGTCATTTACTAGGGAATCCACCCATCCCTAAGTTCACATGCCACTAGTGTCATTATACACTACATTCTTTGCCACTCGTTCTTGTTTATTTAACCGTCAATGCCACTCATTATGCCTTTAACAATCATCGAGTTCATCTCTTTTCTCGGCACTATAGAATTCAATGTCAAGACCCAATCCTCATCTAACCATCATCATGCATTCAACTCATACATCGATATCATTAGCAAGCATAAGGAAAGGAATCACATGCAATTCTACAATGCTACATGCAAGAGATGCAAATCACGAAGTACTAAGACATAGAGAGGAACCCGGTTGCTTCGGGATGATACCACCCACCTTTCAACAATGTCGGGGTGCTAAGAACACTATTCGGCACTTGCTTCAACGCCGCTTCGACCTCCTAGGTGGAAACAAAGCTCGATCGGTCTTGTTTTGCCGATAACTTTCCACCGGCTCGACGAATGCTCAATCCGTCCTCGCCCACGCGTTTGGACACCTAACAATTAGGTTTAGATGCCAACAAATGAGATCAATCTCATAGATTTCCAAAAACCCCAAATTGGAGCCCTAGGTTGCATCTATGCAATTTTGCTCCAACAAAACTCTAGATTCTAGCTTTAATCAACTATTGAGCATGCTGGGAGTCCATTTGACCCATTCACAAAGCTAGAAATCCAAACCCTAGGTTTCTACCACGGTTGAGCTCAAAAGCTTACCTCAAGCTAGCTCCAATGGTGAGGAGAGGAAGAAGAGGGTGACCAAGGCCCTTCTCTAGCTTGCTTCTCCTTCTTCTCCTTCTTCTTCTCCTTCCTTTCCTTCTTCTCCTTCTTCTTTGCTTCAAGAGAGGAGAGAGAGCTCTTAGAGAGAGAGAGAGAGGTTTGGTTGGGGTGGAAATGAGAAAGAGAGAGGGTGATCTTCCCTCTATACCCCTCACTAATGGCACAATTGCAGCCAAGCCCCTCCACTTTGCACTCTGCGCACTACCAGGACTGGGCAGTTTTCGCGCCCAAGGATCGGTCTGTCCCTTAAGGGACCGGTCCCCGAGAGCAGTCCATGGGGCAGAGGGCTCTACCCAACATCCTACGGGTACGGGGACCAGTCTTCCCCGCCAGGGACCGGTCCCCGAGAGCAATACTCTCAGGACTTAGCCAATTTTTCCTTTTTTTCGCTGGCTGCGCATACGGGGACCGGTCTCTCCCGCCAGGGATTGGTCCCCGAGAGCAATACTTGTGCGCAGAGATTTTCTGCCGCACACCATGCTTACGGGAACCGATCCCTCATACCAGGGACCGGTCCCCGAGAGCAAAATCTGCCAAGTGTAGATTTGCGCTATTTGCTCTCGTGGACTCCAACTCCAATGCACTTTTTGGGTTCTAGGCATCTTCGGCTTTTCCGAAGCCTACCCCCTCGACAATTAGTCGATTCCAAACGAAGTCTAACCCTCGGATTTCGATAATTCACTTCCTTACACCTACCTTGGCACTCTAATTGTGTTTGGTGCGTTAGTGGACTGATATCCAAAATTATTTTCGATGGTGTGTAAGCAAGTTTCGGGGACGAAACTTGCTTTAAGGGGGGGATGATGTAAGGACTGAGATTTTGGCAGTGTAGCTAAACTCTCTGTTGACGATGTTTTTGTGTGTATTTTAATTACACACGCACTCGTCAAGTTTCGGAAGAAAACGAGTCAAAACGGAGATTTTACGCGATCTTTAGTTTTCACTTAAAGTGAATAGTAACTCGGTTTTCCGGAGAGGCCACGGAGCAGAGTTGGCTTTCGACGCGTATCAGACTCCGTTCATAGCGATCCAATAGCTCGTTTCGAACGGTTCAGCTATTTTGGAACTATTGGCGCTGACGGATTTCAGGTTTGACGCACGGATTTTGAGAAATCTGAAAATACATGTATTATATGTATTCGTGTGTAGTTTCGCCGTTTGGAGAGAGAATAGGTTTTGTCACAAATCCGTGACCAAACGAGGCGAAAGGAAGTTGTGGTTTTGTTGTCTCTATCGTGCTGATTGCACTAGTGTGATCCGTTCGCGAATCTGACAAACGGATCTCCTAATTTCGCGCGTTGATCTGGGAGGGGTCATTAATGGCAAAACGGTAATTTTGTGAAAAGCACAACATTTTATGTACCGTTTTGTGTGAAATCGAATGTGGAGGTGTATTTGCGCATTTTACTTGCGTGGTGAGGGACTCAGATTAAAATATTCGAGTTTGGTGGACTTATACACAATTAGTTGATCCCTCGGCCACCCCTCCTCCCTCACCTCGTGTGCAGCGCGCCTTCCGGCGGCTGCCGATCGAACTCCGGTCAGCCACCACCTCCTCAGCCCCTTTTCTCCCTTTCCCTCTCTTATTTTCCACCATCTTCTCTACCAAGCTTGAACCCGAGCTTAAGGAGGACTCAAACCCTGATCCCTCGGCCGCCCCGACCTCCCCTCGGCCTCTGGAGGTCAACCACCGTCGAACCCAAGCTTCCTCAGCCGCCGCCGCCACCATTGTTGCCACTGCTCCCACCTTGGGCTAGTCCTGGCCGAGGTAGCCCCAGCCCTTTCCCCTTGCGCCACCGTCGCCTGAGGCCGCCCCCGCCGCCTTCCCCGGAGCCCCGGCGACCTCCGCTGCCGGCCTTAGCCACCCCGAGCGCCGCCGCCGCACTACTGGGGCCCTGCGAGCTCGGGCCGAGCTTGGGGCCGAGCTGAGCTGCCGCCTCCACTCCGCACCACCGCCACCTAGTGCCGCACTGGCGTCGACCCCCGCGACCCTCTGGCACCCCCCCCCCCAAGCCGGAGAGGTCGCCGCCGCCGCTGCAAGCCTAGGGCGCCGCCGCGGCAACCTTAAATCAGAGCCGAGCTCGGTTGGCCGCTCCCGAGCTGCAGGCCACTACCGCCGTCACCCACCACCTCCCTCCTACTCCTCATGACCCCGTGGCACCCCGGCCGCTGATCGGCGTCGCCCCGAGGTCGCCGTCGCCGGAGGAGCCGAGCCCGAGCTCCTCGCTCCTCGTGCAGGCTAGGGCATCGCAGCCCTTTTCTCCTGCTGCCTCTTGCAGGCGTCTCACGTGAGCGGCAACCTTCCACCACCGGCAGTACCCTCCTGTGTAAGGAAATGTGTACATCTACATGTGCATTTAATGCAGCGGAAATAATATTTTTTTTTTATTTATAAAATATGATCCAATCATGTATTCTTTATATCATAACATTTATGATATTAGTATATATATGTACCAAGATCATCTCGTGTGACACACAAAAATTATTATTCTAATCTAATTAGAAGAAGGGTTCGAATTTCAACCTGTGCAAATTACCGAAATTATTTCACAGTTGATTTGGATCTGAACTTCTGGTCCTTTAAGCCGCGCAAGTGTTCGGCCTCTACGTGTATCCACACAAGGCTGCTCCTGGATCTGTGCTTCACACAATCACAGTGTAATCTCGAAACTCCTTTCGTGATTTCTTGTGTTAATGTGGAGAAACTAACTCCTAAAAATTGTGCTAGCAATTTGAAAAGGATTAACTATAAGGACTAATTAATATTGGAGACCACTCTCTTATGATTAAAAGAGAGCTCTATATAGTTAAAAGCTTTCTCTCTTTGTTTGTATTCTACTTCAAATCACCTATCTTTTCGTCATTGGGAGATGCTCTATTTAAAGGTGAAGCCAAATGTAGAGAGACGAGATAGAGGTAGAGGAGCGTTCTCATAATGAGACGTACATTTCACTAATAATTACACTACAATTAAAGTTTCTCTTTGTTTGAGAGGAGAGAAAGAAGGAGAGAATGAAACGTGCATTAGGAAAATTAACTCCTCTCAATTAATATGCATGGAGGCAAAGAGAGAAAAGAAAATGAGCGTTCTCTTTTCTTTTCCATTAATAGATACAATTATGTGCACGTGTTCATTCTCTTTCTTTTCTCCCTACTCGTCTTCACCTCCAACATATTAATACAAGGATTAATTAAAGAGAGAGAGAGCTATCACTTCATAAGTTGTTGCAACTATTGCACATAAGCTCTCGTACTAAATCAATTTAGTATTAGGTCACTCCATACAATTTTCATCTTTTGCAAGTTAGAGTTCTGCTAACACCTTAGCAAATAAATTCTTGCTTTACAACTTTAGCAAATAGTCTCTATTAATTCTCCAAGCACTAGATCACACGCAGCCTTTATTGTGTGTGACCCTACAAGTGTTGGCACTCGTAGAAAAACCCTACAAAAAATACACATAGACAAAGCTAAAATAGAATAAAAATATCTAACATATACATTGCTAAAAATAGAATAAAATATCTAACATATACATTGCTAAAAATAGATAAAATATCTAACATAGGTTCAATTCTACTGGTAGTGAAATGTGACAATAAACTCTTTTAATGTCACCATCGGAACTCTTCTCAATGGACCAAAATATTTTTGGCTCTCCCAACTGAGTGTAATTAACTATCTTAATTACTCTCATGGGTCCCACAATCCACGAGTGATACCTAGCAGTATATCGCGGCAATCCAAGTAGAATTTAAATAATAGACGGAACCTCTAGGTGTAGTTACAGTGTGATAAAATCCTTCTATCACTTGTCCGATTGAGCCAAGGTTATGGATTACTCGTCAACCATTAATCAATCATATGTCCATCTGATTAACATAGGGAAACTCTTTTCCATAAAATCATAACTGCCTTGGCCAAGGACTTTATATCTTGTAAAATAGATAGTATGGACAATTACCTCTCTACCGGAGGGATAGATTCATCTTGACACCACTCCACCTCACAGTATGACCCACTGCAGCAACATGTGTTGACTTAACCCATGATTAGGGTATAGGTATTTACCACAGTCAAACTACAATAACCACACGCAAGATAACCGTGTGCCTCAGGTCAGCAGGATACTCACACAATACACAGTATGGAACAATTCACTGACGAGTAAGTAGATCTCATGTGATTGTTTATAGTTGGTCACGTCAGTGGAAATTGTTCTCCAACATCACCCTGTATGCTTACTCTAGTGTCACCACACTAATGACTTGAGACTCATTCATCCATAAGGGAAGTACAGCATACACTGATCTATCTGGATTTACCACACCTCGTGATAATCCTATGATCAGGAGCATTTAAGAATTAATTACAGAAGAATATATGTCCAAATTTCTAACTTCTTAGAAAGTTAATTCTTCTACTATTAATTCTATGGGCGATTCATAAATATGCATTTGGCAATAATATGAATGAAGAATGCTAGATTTAATCATAAAAGAAAAGTACACTGATATTAACCCTTTAAGTTATGACAAAATTGGCTTATAGGGCATATAACTAACAATCTCCCACTTGCACTAAAGCCAATCACCCATATAGTGCATTCCCATCTTCTCAAGATGGCCTTCTAGCTTTTGCTGAGTGAGTGCTTTGGTTAGTGGGTCTGCTACATTGTCAGCAGAAGCAACCTTTTGCACGGATATTTCTTTCTTTTCAATATAATCTCTGATGATATGATATCGCCGTTCAATATGTTTGGATTTCTGATGAGATCTTGGCTCCTTAGCTAACGCTATGGCGCTATTATTGTCACAAAAAAGTGGTGTTGGTTCTTCAATAGCTAGAACAACACCGAGTTCTGTAATAAATTTTCTGATCCAAACACCCTCCTTCGAGGCTTCTAATGCGGCAATATATTCGGCTTCCATAGTAGAATCGGCGGTCGTCACTTGTTTGGAACTCTTCCAAACAATAGATCCTCCATTACATATGAACAAATATCCTGATGTAGACTTTCTATCATCAACATCTGACATAAAATCAGAGTCTGTGAAGCCTTCCAACTTCAACTCACCACCTCCAAAGACCAGGCACATATCCTTAGTTCTTCTCAAGTATTTGAGGATATTCTTAACTGCAACCCAGTGTTCCAAACCCGGGTTAGATTGATATCTGCTCGTGACACTCACAGCATGTGCGATGTCAGGTCTCGTACATAGCATTGCATACATTAGACTCTCAATAGCTGAAGCATATGGGATTCTATTCATGCGTTCTCTCTCCTCAGGTGTTTTAGGACACATCTTTTTGGAGAGATAAATTCCATGTCTTAGAGGTAATAGACCTCTTTTGGAATTTTCCATGCTAAACCTCTTCAGCACTTCTTCTATGTACATCCTCTGAGATAGGCCGAGCAACCTTCTAGACCTATCTCTGTAGACCTTTATACCTAAAATGTAGGATGCATCGCCTAAGTCTTTCATGGAGAAATTCTGAGATAGCCACAACTTGACCGATGACATCATCCCAATGTCGTTCCCTATTAGAAGAATATCATCCACGTACAATACGAGAAATATGACAGCACTCCCACTAATCTTTTTATACACACATGGTTCTTCCTCATTTCTGATGAAATCAAACGATTTGATTGCCTCATTGAAACGAGTGTTCCAACTTCGAGATGCTTGTTTTAATCCGTATATGGATCTCTGAAGCTTGCACACTTTATGATTATCTTTGCTAGAGGTAAAACCTTGAGGCTGTTCCATATAGATATCTTCTTCAAGATATCCATTAAGGAACGCGGTTTTCACATCCATCTGCCATATTTCATAATCGTAATGTGCAGCTATAGCGAGTAAGGTTCGAATGGATTTTAGCATGGCTACTAGTGAGAAGGTCTCTTGATAGTCAATACCTTCTCGTTGACTATAACCTTTCGCCACAAGCCTTGCTTTGTAGGTCTCTACCTTTCCATCTGAACCAATTTTTCTCTTGAAAATCCATTTACATCCAATGGGTACTATACCCTCTGGTAAATCAACTAGAGTCCAAACCTGGTTGGAATACATGGAGTCCATTTCAGACTTCATAGCTTCCTTCCATCTCTCAGAGTCGATGTCTGACATCGCCTCATCATAACCAGTAGGATCATGTCTGTGATCTTTATCTCCCATTAGAAATATTTCCTGTACCTCTTCTACGACAAATCCCAAATATCTGTCTGGAGGTTGGGAGACTCTACTAGATCTTCGAAGTGGTTGTGTATATGTTGGTTCCAATTGAACAGAGATTTCCGGTGGATCATTGTAGATTCGTTGCTTATCAGAGACATTCTCATTGAGCTCTATTTTCCTCCCACTACCTCCTTCTTGAATAAATTGTTTCTCAAGAAAAGAGGCGTGCCGACTCACAATAATATTTTGATCATGAGGAAAATAGAAATAGTATCCCAATGATTCTTTGGGATAGCCAACAAATCTACCTTTATCCGACCTTATTTCCAATTTATCCATCTTTTGCTTCTTAACATAAGCCGAACATCCCCAAATTTTGAGGTGACCAAGAGTTGGCTTTCTACCAAACCAAATCTCATATGGAGTAGTAGAAATAGATTTGGAAGGCACTCTGTTTAAGATATATGCAGCAGTAAGGAGAGCATACCCCCAAAGTGATATAGGCAAATCTGTGAAACTCATCATGGATCGCACCATATCTAATAAAGTGCGATTTCTCCGTTCAGATACTCCATTAGGTTGTGGAGTGCCAGGAGGAGTCCATTGAGAGATGATGCCGTTTTCTTTGAGGTAATTTAGAAAGTCCGAGCTTAAGTATTCCCCTCCTCGATCTGATCGAAGAATCTTAATAAACTTTCCGGTTTGTTTTTCTACTTCATGTCTAAATTCTTTGAACTTTTCAAAAGCTTCAGACTTTTGTCTCATCAAGTAGACATACCCATACCGCGAATAGTCGTCAGTAAAGGTGATGAAGTAAACATAACCTCCCTTGGCTTGTACATCAAATGGTCCGCATACATCAGTATGCACCAAGGCAAGTATCTCAGTGGCTCTTTCCCCTTGTCCAATAAAGGGTAACTTGGTCATCTTTCCTTGAAGACATGATTCACAAATTGGATATCGATCGAAAGCCAATGAACTTAAGAGCCCATCTTTAACCAATTTGTTAATCCGATCTTCACCGATGTGACCTAATCTAAGATGCCATATGTACTTGTCATTTACCTCTTCTCTAGGTCTTTTAGACCCTATGGCATTCACTTCCTGCTCAACTGTATTTATACTTACATCCATATGTAAGTGATATAATTTGTCAATCATTGTTCCATAGCCTATCAATTTATTTCTCAAATAAATTGAGCAAGTATTTATTTCAAAAATAAATTTATAACCAGTCAATGTTAATGAGGAAACAAAAATTAAGTTTCTACTAGCATTAGGAACATAGAGACAATCTTTTAATTCTAAAACTATGCCTGACGGTAATAGTAGAGGATAGGTTCCTACGGCTAATGCAGCAACTTTTGCTCCATTACCCACTCGTAGGATGATTTCTCCTTCCTTTAGCCTTCTACTTTGTCTTAAACCCTGCATCGAGGTGCACAAGTGAGAAGTGCATGCAGAATCAATTATCCAAGTAGTAGTAGAACATACCGACAGACTAGTCTCAATAATGAGCAGGTTGGACATACCTTCAGAAGGCTTGTCCTTTGCCTTCTCCTTTAGGCTAGCAAGGTATTCAGGGCAGTTCCTCTTCCAATGGCCATCTCCATTGCAGTGGAAACATTTTCCTTTAGTGGCCTTCTTAGGAACTTGTCTTTTACTATCGGCCTTTGGCTTCTTGTTAGATTTCTTATTTCTCCATTTAGATTTTCTTTTGGAGAATGAAGCCCGTTCCATAGCCAAGATCGACCCCTTATTACCTTTTATTGTTCCCTCTGCTGTTACCAACATATTCAAGAGCTCTGAGAGAGTGCACTGAATCTTATTCATTTGAAAGTTCATTACGAAATGCGAAAATGAGTCAGGTAAAGACTGCAGAATTAAATCTGTTTGCAAGTCTGCATCCATTCGTAGGCCGAGCTTCCCAAGCTCCTCTATATTCTCAATCATTTTCAAACAATGATGATTAACAGATTGGCCATCGGACATTCTTGCTCGAAACAGCTGTTTCGATATCTCATATCGAGTAGAGCGGCTCTGTTCACCATACAGTTCTTGTAGGTGAAGTAGAATGGCCGATGCACTGTTCAT
Source organism: Ananas comosus (assembly GCF_001540865.1). NCBI lineage: Eukaryota > Viridiplantae > Streptophyta > Magnoliopsida > Poales > Bromeliaceae > Ananas > Ananas comosus. The sequence continues at coordinate 36,442 of NW_017893501.1, forward strand.
GTGTTCATGTTGGCGTTGCAACTCATTGCTCATCGACGCCAACATGTAACACCTGACTCTATTGTCGTCATCTATCCATTTTTCATAAGCAGCTCTCTCTTGCTCATTGTCATCATCTAGAAGTTCAGGAGCAGGAGTAGTCAAAATATAGGCAATTTTTTCAGAATTGAGAACGATTCTCAAGTTCCGTAGCCAATCAGAAAAATTAGGGCCGATCAAGCGATTTGCATCAAGAATTTTAGTAAGAGGGTTAGAAGCAGCCATATTCTGCATAAGGTAAAGATATTCGGTTAGTTATGTACTTTTCATTATTCCATTTGACTATGGACTTTTAATCAAATGGTGTCTCCCACTAAATTTTGCGAATCTTCACACTCCCTTAGTGTAGAAACGGAAACCTCTTAATTTGGTTTCTAGTGGGGATTGCGGTCTCACCAATTTTGCAAATTACCTCACCTAACAGTTATTGGTAATTAGCAAATAGATGAGTGGACAACTCTTATTCAATGTTTCATAAACATATTGCAATTATTTCTTGGCCTCTAGGACATAAAAGCCTCACCTAACAGTTATTGGCTCCACATCCTAGTTAAGTTTGACCTACCGTTCAATATGTGTGTAAAACTAATATTAAACCCTCACATAACAGTTATTGGGTACAGTACTAATTTTACCACATAACATCGAATGTTGATAAGGTGGTTGCGCTTTCTTCATGCAAGTGGCCCATGTAACCATGCGTACCACTCAACATTTAGAAAAACGCCAACACCTTACAACGGTAGAAGGCCACAATAGGGTGTTCATAACACTCTTTGTTACAACTTAATATTTATAATAGGGAGTTTTGGCATTTATTTCAATCTCATCAGATCTTACTTTTAAATTGCATGCAATTATTTTGTATCTAATACAAAATAATATTAAACATTGATGACTAAATAATCTCAGACCATATGATGAAATTATATAGTGCATCTCATGCCCCAACATATGTAATTTGATTTAGCCTTTATATATAATCTATCTAGGTTAATAGATTAAGTTATATGCAATTAAAACCTTTTTATTAATTGCATGCTAACTTAAATAGTTAACCACCATAAGATAATGACATATTAATTATGTCGCCTGGGATTTATGATTGTCACCAATTACTTTCATATATCAAATGTATGAAATATCTTTTGTATATGCTTTCGCATTAGGGTTAAATCATACAACCCCAAATCCAAATCAATGACAAAAATAATTTTTGTGGTGACACGAACCTGGCTCTGATACCACTGTAAGGAAATGTGTACATCTACATGTGCATTTAATGTAGTGGAAATAATATTTTTTTTTTATTTATAAAATATGATCCAATCATGTATTCTTTATATCATAACATTTATGATATTAGTATATATATGTACCAAGATCATCTCGTGTGACATATAAAAATTATTATTCTAATCTAATTAGAAGAAGGGTTCAAATTTCAACCTGTGCAAATTACCGAAATTATTTCACAGTTGATTTGGATCTGAACTTCTGGTCCTTTAAGCCGCACAAGTGTTCGGCCTCTACGTGTATCCACACAAGGCTGCTCCTGGATCTGTGCTTCACACAATCACAGTGTAATCTCGAAACTCCTTTCGTGATTTCTTGTGTTAATGTGGAGAAAAATTAATCCTCAAAATTGTGCTAGCAATTTGAAGAGGATTAACTATAGAGACTAATTAATATTGGAGACCACTCTCTTATGATTAAAAGAGAGCTCTATATAGTTAAAAAGCTTTCTCTCTTTGTTTGTATTCTACTTCAAATCACCTATCTTTTCGTCATTGGGAGATGCTCTATTTAAAAGTGAAGCCAAATGTAGAGAGACGAGATAGAGGTAGAGGAGCGTTCTCATAATGAGACGTACATTTCACTATAATTACACTACAATTAAAGTTTCTCTTTGTTTGGAGAGGAGAGAAAGAATGGAGAGAATGAAACGTGCATTAGAAAAATTAACTCCTCTCAATTAATATGCATGGAGGCAAAGAGAAGAAAAGAAAAGGAGCGTTCTCTTTTCTTTTCCATTAATAGTACAATTATTATGCACGGTTTCATTCTCTTTCTTTTCTCCCTACTCGTCTTCACCTCCCAACATATTAATACAAGGATTAATTAAAAGAGAAAGAGAGCTATCACTTCATAAGTTGTTGCAACTATTGCACATAAGCTCTCGTACTAAATCAAATTTAGTATTAGGTCACTCCATACAATTTTCATCTTTTGCAAGTTAGAGTTTCTGCTAACCACCTTAGCAAATAAATTCTTGCTTTACAACTTTAGCAAAATAGTCTCTATTAATTCTCCAAGCACTAGATCACACGCAGCCTTTATTGTGTGTGACCACATAGGTTCAATTCTACCTAGTAGTGAAATGTGACAGTAAACTCTTTTAATGTCACCATCGGAACTCTTCTCGATGGACCAAAATATTTTTGGCTCTCCCAACTGAGTGTAATTAACTATCTTAATTACTCTCATGGGTCCCACAATCCACGAGTGATACCTAGCAGTATATCGCGGCAATCCAAGTAGAATTAATAATAGACGGAACCTCTAGGTGTAGTTACCGTGTGATAAAATCCTTCTATCACTTGTCCCGATTGAGCCGAGGTTATGGATTACTCGTCAAACCCCATTACTCAATCATATGTCTCATCTGATTAACAATATGGAAACTCTTTTCCATAAAATCATACTGCCTTGGCCAAGGACTTTTATATCTTGTAAAATAGATAGTATAGGACAATTACCTCTCTACCGAGGGTGATAGATTCCATCTTGACACACACCTACCTCCACGTATGACCCACTGCAGCCAACATGTGTTGACTTAACCCATGATTAGGGTATAAGTATTTACACAGTCAGACTACAATAACCCACACGCAAGATAACCGTGGTGCCTCAGGTCAAAGGATCACTCACACTACTACAGTATGGAACAATTCACTGACGAGTGAGTAGACATCCATGTGATTGTTTATAGTTGGTCACGCTCAGTGAAATTGTTCTCCAACATTCACCTGTATGCTTACTCTAGTGTCACCACACTAATGACTTGAGACTCATCATCCCATAAGGGAAGTACAGCATACACTGATCTATCTGGATTTACCACCACCCTCGTAATAATCCTATGATCAGGAGCATTTAAGAATTAATTACAAAAGAATATATGTCTCAAATTTCTAACTTCTTAGAAAGTTAATTCTTCTACTATTAATTCTATGGGCAATTCATAAATATGCATTTGGCAACAATATGAATGAAGAATGTCAGATTTAATCATAAAAGAAAAGTACACTGATATTAACCCTTTAAGTTATGACAAGATTGGCTTATAGGGCATATAACTAACATCCTGCCGCCGACGCTTCCGCCAACGAGCCCCCGCAGGCCAGATTCTAGCCCTCCTACCCGGTGAGCTTTACTTTTTGTGTTGTTTGTGCATAGTTTTGGGTTTGCGCATACTTTTCAGTGATCCGAGGCTGTCCCGATGCCTCCGGAGGTGAGCACGGTGATCACTGATCAGTACTGATCACGATGCTCACCTCACTTTGGATCAGCGGCTTCCGATGTTGCATTTTCGGCGCGGTTTTCCCCAAGTGCACGCTCTTCGCAGAATTCTCCCGCAGTGAGCCGTTGTGCTCCAGATCGTGAGCACAGCCTCCGGCATGTCGAGACCTGTCAGTACGTTTCTCGGCGGACCTCGGAAGTCCTCGATTTACGTTAAAGAGCCACATAATCACCCAATTTACATAAAATGATAGGATTTTATATAAATGTAGGGATTTTTATGCAATTGTGCACCTTGTGGCTACTGTGGGTAATGCGTATGTGTGTGTGGTGACCTTTGAACTGATTGTCCAAGGTCCGATAGCCTTTATGGAAATCAAAAGTCGATTTTGGTGCGTTTTTTGGCAAAATTCGTCGGCGGAACGCGGTTTCGGTTCGGATTTCTTCCAACGTCGTTTGTTTGCCTTGAGCTTTGTCGCTGAGCCTTGTCGGCTGGTCATCATCGTCATATCGTGAGTTTGGAGATGAGGGGTGAGCGACGGTAGGTTCCAGTGTCGAAATGGACACTTCTGGGAACCCGGATTCGAATAATTATCCGACGATAATTATTTGTTTGTGTTACCTTGTGTTTGCTACCAAGACATCCAAATCGATGTGTTTGGTGGCAGCGGGTGACTCGTGGCATGAGTCTGTGTGTTTCGGGACACTTAGTGGGTCCCGACGGCGTCCCGGTGTGATTTGCGAGACTTCCGGCAAGTTACGGTGATCGATTTTGGAAAACTAATTTTCGGGGATTTGTGTGGGGGTTTGTGAGTCGTGTACTTTGGTATGATGGGTTGGATACTGACCCGGTGGCTCTTCGTAGGTCCGGTTGACTTGTTGTGTACCTAGGTTTCCGACGCAATAGTGACAGGTAGGTGCTTCGAGCTGGTAGTCGATGAGATCGTTTCGTTTTCCTCTCCCTTGCTCTTGTATATCAGTACTTTGGTCGCTACATGTCAGTTGCTTTGGTTTATCGTTCGTTTCTATACCTTGTTGATTGCATAACAGTAGTTGTTGATAGACATGTAGAGCAGGCTTACATATGTTGTATATCTGTGGACCTTGGGTCCAGGCAACACATCGACTCCTTTGTCATGTGTTTCGATCTAGTTGATCGTGGTTCGGCGTTGTACGCCCTTGCATCTGGCTTCGGCCAAGGCACCGGTCTTCTTGCCGGTTTTCGTATTGAGCATATCAGCATGATTTAGTCACAGCACTTTATTCTAGACACCGGTTGGTTTGGCCACCAACCAGGGGGTGTACGTATCCGGATAGGTCATCGGTGGACGCATAAATCACTGGTAGTGTCTGCTCTGTGACAAGCAATGCTTGAGGTCTGCGGACCAATATAGCAGCACTCGATGGGGTTTGATTTGGACTATTTACCCTTAAGGCATCCGTTCAGTTGAGTTTTTGTTACAGTAGTAGTTTCGTTCTCGCTCATTTACTATCCTGTTTCTAGTACTACTGTAGTTGCTTTTATATCATACCATGTACATATCTATTGTTCTATCTTCTTTGTTTTCCAGTGAATAATATTTGCCTTCGTGGCTCTGTCGTACCCACTGGGAAACCTTGATTGCGGTTTCTCACTGTAAGGACTGAGATTTTGGCAGTGTAGCTAAACTCTCTGTTGACGATATTTTTGTGTGTAATTTAATTACATAAGCATTCGTCAAGTTTCAAGAGAAAACAAGTTAGGATGGAGAAGTTACGAGACCGGTACCAATCACTTAAAGTGAATAGTAACTCCAGTTTTCTCGGAAGCCAATGAATAGAGAAGGCTTCTGGTGCGTATCGGACTCCAAACATAGGACTCCAATAGCTCGTTTTCGAGGGTTCGACTATCCTGGACCTATTGGCACTAACGGATTCCGGTTCTAATGCACGATTTTCGATAAAAAGGGGTTTGATTGATTTACATACATATATGTATATATGTGGCATTATGGGTGGAAACAAAGAGGGTTGGTTTCGTCGCGAATCGGCGACCAAATCGGACGAAACGAAATGCTAGATTCGATGCCCCAGTCATGCTGAACGCGCTAGTGTAATCCGTTCGGAAATCCGACGGACGGATCTTCGGGAATTGCGAAATATTCGCTGAGGGGTCAAATGGGCAAAAACGGAAATTTCACGAAAGGTCCAATATTTTATGCGCCGTTTTGCATTAATTCGAACGTCGAGGGACTTATGTGCATATTACACGTACTGGCAGGGGATTTAATTGAAATTATTGGACTATGAAGGGGTTTTCTGCAATTATACAACTTGTATATAATGTTGTATCTTAGGTTCCTAGGGATAAAACCCTAGACCCTGCCACCCTGATTGCCTAGCCATCACCAGCTGGCCCTAGCCCTACTCGTGCGCACCCCGACCGCCAGCGAGCACCCCCGGCCGCCGGCGAGCACCCCTCGGCCGGCAGGAAATCCCTCTCGGCCTCCCATCAGTTGCAGGATCTTCTTGACAAGGGGTTCATTAGACCGAGCGTGTCACCGTGGGGAGCCCCGGTATTGTTTGTGTGCAAGAAGGATGGATCTTTTCGACTCTGCGTGGATTACCGCGAGTTGAATAAGGTCACCGTGAGGAACAAGTACCAGTTACCCCGCATCGACGACTTGTTTGATCAGTTACAGAGGTCGCGAGTGTACTCGAAGATTGACCTTCAATCCGGCTACTATCAATTGAAGATTAAGCCGGAGGATGTTCCGAAGACCGCGTTCCGCACGCGGTATGGACACTACGAGTTCACCATGATGCCGTTTGGGCTTACAAATGCCCCGGCTGTGTTCATGAGCTTGATGAACCGAGTGTTCAGGGAATGCTTAGACCGATTTGTCGTAGTCTTCATAGACGACATCTTTGTCTATTCGCGCAGTGAAGAGAAGCATGCGGAGCATTTGCGCATCGTACTTCAAATCCTTCGGGAGAAGAAGTTGTACGCAAAGCTAAAGAAGTGTGACTTCTGGCTCCGAGAAGTCGCTTTTCTCGGGCATGTCATTTCCAAGGGCGGTGTATCTGTTGACCCGAGGAAAGTAGAAGTTGTTGAGAGTTGGCCGCGCCCGACGAATGTTGCTGAGGTTCGCAGCTTTGTGGACCTAGCAGGTTATTATCGACGGTTTGTGGAAGGGTTCTCGAAGATCGTGACTCCACTCACCCGTCTGACGCAAAAGGGCACCAAATTCATCTGGAGCGACGAGTGCGACCGGAGTTTTAAAGAGTTGAAGGAAATGTTAACTTCGACTCTGGTACTCGTCTTACCGGTGCAGGGTGAAGATTATGTAGTGTATAGCGACGCATCCTATCTGGGTCTGGGGTGTGTGCTGATGCAAGGCGGGAGGGTGATTGCTTATGGGTCCCGTCAGTTGAAAAGCTACGAGAAGAACTACCCCATACATGATTTAGAGTTGGCGGCGGTGATCTTTGCCTTGAAGCTTTGGAGACACTATCTGTATGGTGCTCATTGCGAGATCTACACCGATCATAAAAGTTTGAAGTACTTGTTTACCCAGAAGGAGCTGAACATGTGGCAACGGCGGTGGTTGGAATTGCATAAGGATTACGATGTTGATATCCTTTACCACCTCTGGAAAGCGAACGTAGTCGCGGATGCACTTAGTCGGAAGTCAGCGGAGAACCTCGCCTTGTGGGTCACAAATCAGACGCCCCTATGGCTGCAAATGGGGAAGATGAATCTTGAGGTGGTGGCTCCAGAAACTCCGGCTAGGTTGATGACGTTGGTGGTCCAACCGACCTTATTGGAGAGGATCAAGGATTTACAATCCGCGGACCCGAATCTCCAGAAGGTGCGGCACAATATTGAAAGTGGCCGTGGCGAAAATTTCAGCATGGATGCTAGTGGTGCACTACGGTTTCGAAACCGGTGGTGTGTGCCAAACGACGAGGAGCTTCGCAAGCTGATTTTGCAAGAAGCGCATTGGTCTCCTTATGTCGACCACCCGGGCGGCACCAAAATGTTTCACGAGTTGAAGACGTTTTATTGGTGGCCGGGAATGAAAACTGATATTGGGCGCTTCGTGGCAAAGTGTTTGGTATGTCAACAGGTGAAAGCGGAGCGTCGATTTCCAGCAGGGAAGCTTCAAGTTTATCTATTCCCGTTTGGAAATGGGAGGACATATCGATGGATTTTATCGTCGGCTTACCTCGTTCGACGGGTGGCCACGACGCAATTTGGGTGATTGTGGATCGTTTGACGAAAGCGGCGCACTTTCTGCCGATCCACAATACTTGGGCAGGTGATAAGCTCGCGCAAGTATATCTCGACGAGATAGTGAGGCTACATGGGGTGCCGAAGTCGATTGTATCAGATCGAGACCCCAAGTTTACTTCACACTTTTGGAGAAGCCTGCAAGAAGCCCTTAGCACGCGACTCGAGTTTAGTACCACGTTTCATCCTCAGACCGTTGGGCAGATCGAGAGAACCATTCAGACCCTGGAGGATATGTTGCGGACGTGTGCCATTGATTATAAGGGGAGTTGGTGTAAGTACCTGCCGATGGCCGCGTTCGCCTACAACAACAGCTATAACGCGAGTGTGGGGATGGCACCGTTTGAGGCTCTTTATGGGGGGAAGTGCTGATCTCCCATTCATTGGAGTGATGTGGGTGAGTGAGTAGAATTCGGTCCCGACGTGTTGCGAGAGGCAGAGGAGAAAGTCCACCTTGCTCGCAAGAGATTGCTCACGGCGTAGTCTCGACAGAAGAGTTATTCGGATAAGCGCCGTAGAGATCTGGAGTTCGCGGTGGGCGACCGCGTGTTCTTGAAATTTTCGCCGATGAGAGGCGTGAAAAGGTTTGGGGTGCGAGGGAAGTTGAGTCCTCGTTATGTTGGCCCCTACGAGATTTTGGAGCGGATTGGGACGGTGGCTTACCGACTAGCATTGCAACCCAAGCTTGCAGGTGTGCACAATGTATTCCACGTCTCCAATCTTCGCAAGTACGTGCATGACCCTGAGCATGTCTTGGTGTATGAGCCACCGGAATTGCAAGAAGATATGAGTTACAAAGAGTTTCCGGTGATGATTTTGGCTCGGGAGGTGCGTAAGTTGAGGAATCGAGAAATTCCTTATGTTCGAGTCCGGTGGAGCAATCATAGCGATCGCGAAGCCACCTGGGAGCTCGAGGAGGAGATGAAAGCGAATCATCCTCACTTATTTGAGGATTGAGCTGAGGTATGAATTTAGAGTTTAAATTCTGGATAAATTTAGTATTGTCGAGTTCGTTTTGAGGACGAAACTTTATTAAGGCGGGGAAGATGTAAGGGAAGTGAATTCTCGAAATCCGAGGATTGGACTACGTTTAAAATCGACTAACTGTCGAGTTGGTGTGCTTCGGAAAGTCCAAGAACATCAAAAACACTAAAAGTGCATTAAGGACGGACCCGCGAGAGCTTGGAGTGAAATCTGCTCAAGGAGCAGATTTCATGCTCTCGGGGATCGGTCCCTCTGGGAGGGGACCGGTTCCCGTAGCCCCATTTTCGGAGAAAAGCTCTCGGGGACCGGTCCCTCGGTGTGGGGACCGGTTCCCGTACGCACAGTTTTTGGGCAGCTCTCGAGGGACCGGTCCTCCCTCAGAAGGACCGGTCCCCGTAGCCCGAAATGGCCTAGTGAAGGCTGCTTCATTTAATGGATAGTTGAGGGGGTTTTCTGCAATTAAGCATTTATGAGGGCTTGGAGACCCTCTCTCCCTCATGTTCTCTCATTTCTCTCCAACTCTCACACTCCCATTGCTCTCTCTCTCTCTCTAGAAGCAAGAGAAGGAAAAGAAGAAAGAGGAGGAGAGGAAGGAGAAAAAGTAGAAGAAGAAGAAGACAAAGAAGAATATCATCTTCCTCATCTTCTTCCTCTTGTTGGAGTGTGCTTTTGAAGGTAAGCCTCAACCCTACAATGGTAGATTTCTTGTGATAGGGTTTTACGGTTTAGAAATAGTTCGAGTGGAACCTAAGGGAGTTAAATTGATGGTTCTAGTATAGATTTGAGGCTGGAACCATGGATTTCTCCATTGTTGCCAACCTAGGGCACGTTTTGGGGTTTTTAGCAAATTTAGGGTTTTGATCTATTTTGATGGGTCGCAAATCTAATTGCTAGGTCTATAAACGCGTCGGCGAAGACAGTTCGTTGATCCGACGAGCGAGTGCGAAGATATCGCCGAACAAGTGCTTGAGGGTTTGTTTGCCCGGGGAGTCGAGGCGACGACATAAGATCGCGACGACGACGAGCTTGCTAGCTATGCGGCGCTACCAAGGCGGGGGAGTGCCATCCCGAAACAGTTGAACTGCTCCCTATGTCTAAGTTTATCGAGTCGATCAATCGCATATTGTAATGCTGCATTATAGGGTGCTAAATGTAATTGTTACATATTCTTGCATGCTAGCAGAGTAGTGTAGAGCTGAGTCGCTTAACACCTAAATCTAGTGTGCATGAGATAGTGTCAAAGGACTTAGAGACCCTATGATGAAAGGATAGTTGATAGGGAATGAATATGCTTATGTGAATGAGAGCCTAGTAAAATACAACTAGTGTATTAAGAACTTGTCGATGGAACGAGTGGCATCTAGTTAACCTTAAACACTAGACGAGTGGCATCTAATGATATGAAATATGACAAAGAGTGGCATGAGAACATTAGTATAGTTGAGATACTAGGTGATTGACTACTAGAACACCTGATTCTATATTGCTATCATCCCTGGTCGAGTAGGATGTTCTTAGCTCATGAGATTGGATCGAGCTCGCGTAGCCTGTCTGCACTTGTGGTGGTAGCTCCACACAAGTTGTGCACTCCGGAGAATTTGTCACTTGAGGGGTAGCCGCTAGCTGCCCGGACAGCCGCTAGCTGTCCACAGCCGGTCTCGGGGGTAGTCAAGGAGTTTACCTCCTCCCCTATGAGACTTACACACGTGAGACTGTGAGCGAGCCTCGAGTTCGCCGAGAGATTGGGTAATCGGATGAATGACTTCATTATTAAACATAGTAGTATGGTAGCTGGCCTTCTTACTATGAGTTCCATGCATACCTTATATTGGATTGAGGCATGAATAGATCTTAGTTCATAGCTGCTTATTACTGTTAATGCTTTCAATTCCATATACATATCTATCTGTGCCTGCTTAAACCTAGTGGGGAGATCGGCGGAGTCGGCAGCCGAACCCACTGGGAACTATTCGTAGTTCTCACTCCACCATGTTGCAGGTCCGAGCTCGAGCGCCCCCGGTGAGGATTGCGGTAAGGGCGTAGCGCCCTAGTGGTATTAGTAGAGGTTTACTTCCTTTTGCATTAGTTACACCCTGTACCTATTTTGAGAGTAGATTGATGTATAGGGTGAGGTTTTGAGAGGCTTGTATACATTGTACAGGTTTGGAAGAATGCAGATTGTAATAATTGTATAAAGCTAAATGAGTTTAATAGTTAAGTATATTTTTCCTTCATTCACTTGTATGGCTGTATTTCTCGTGATGCTTGCTCTCGTATTGTATAGCACTAACTATGCTTTCGTTGTTGTTGTATGATTGTGTATGTATGCAAGATGTTATCCTGGGAACTTGTTGTACACAATCTCGTCGTTTATGTCTTGGGCGAACAGGGGAGGTACTGTCCGTTCGGCGGTCCGCCGCCGCACCCGAACCGGACCAAATTGGTATCGGCCTCGGGGCGGGGGTGTGACACCTTGGGTCTCCACTCTATGGTCGAGACCCTTCTCCGGCATCATCCCCGCGGGCCGCCGCCGTCCCCAAGTGTCGCCGGCGCCGCCTGGGTTCCCTGCGACCAGCCCAGCCCCAGCTTGGCCAAGCTCAACTTAGCTCAAGGCTCGTGTTCTGCCGCAGGCTGGATCGGACTGCGCCGCCTCCCATTGGCCGCCGGCGACCTCCCAAGCGCATCCCCGCTGTCCCCGCGCGTTGCCGGCCGCCGCTCGGACTCCCTGCAGCTGCCCAGAGTTAGTGCGGGCCGAGGCCGAGCCACCTCGGCCACCGCGTGTTGCCGCCGCCCACAGCGGGGCGCACCACNGCCAAGCTCAACTTAGCTCAAGGCTCGTGTTCTGCCGCAGGCTGGATCGGACTGCGCCGCCTCCCATTGGCCGCCGGCGACCTCCCAAGCGCATCACCTCGGCCACCGCGTGTTGCCGCCGCCCACAGCGGGGCGCACCACCTCCCTCTCGACCTCCGGTGACGGATCGCCGTCACCCCGAGCTCCTCCGGTCACCACTTTGCCGCTGCGGACCTTTGAACCAGAGAACGAGTTACGGGTTTGATCTACGCCGCCGCGCCACCAGCCGCCGCCCGCCGCCGGCCAGCACCTGCCCCGGACCCCACCGAACGGCTGCACCTGTCCCTGGCGGGAGCGCCCGCCGTCCGGCCGCCGGCGACCAACCCTTACTCCTACTTGCTCCGGTGAGGTTGTTTTTAGTTTTCTGTGCACTATTTGGGTTTTCGATCGCAGTTCCGGCGATCCGAGGGCACTCCGATACTGCTGGAGGTGAGCACGATGATCCTGATTTAGTGCTGATCATCGTGATCACCTTCTTTGGGGTCAATGAGCCCCTAGTTTGCGGGATAAGGGCAGTTTAGACTCTGTGCGCGCTTTGTGGCTGAACTTCGCGTTGCTCCCGCGCTCGCCACAGTGGCCGGCCATGCTCTGAAGTGTGAGCACAGCCTCCGGCACGCCGAGACCTATCAGCGGGTGCCTCGGCTTGGCTGAATGATCATCGGTTTGCGCTGTCGGGCCGTAAAACCCCGAAAATCGCATGAAATAATGCGATTTCATGTAACTGGGAGGGTTTTTATGCAATTGTTTGTAGTGTGGTTGCTTTTGGTAGTGTGTGTGGATAGTGGGTAATCTCTGGATTGGTTGTCCAAAGCCCCAAGCCCTTGCGGAAATCGAAAAGTGATTTTCGGTGCATTTGTCGGCAAAATCTGCCGACGAAATGCATTTTCGATTCGGAATTCTTCCAACGGTGCCTCGTGAGCTATTGTTATGTCGCTGAGCCTTAGTGGCCGGTCACCCGCATTGTTTCGAGGGTTCAAAAATGACGGGTGAGCGACGGTGGGCTCCGGTGTTGAAATTGACACTTCCGGGAACCCAGATCCGAACAATTATCCAGCGATAGTCGTTTGGTTGTGTATTTTGGTGTTTGCTGCCATGACATCCAATTTGATGTGTTTTGTGGCAGCGGGTGACTTGTAGCACGAGTCGATGCATTCCGGGACTGTCCGTGGGTCCTGACGAAGTCCCGGTGCGGTTTCGGGACTTCCGGTGAGTTACGGTAGTCGGTTTTGGGAAACCGATCTCCGTGGGATTAGTTGTGAGGTTGTGATTTTAGTGGTTGCTATGTGTGGGTTAGACTCTAACTCAGTGGACCTTCTTAGGTCCGGGTGACTTTCTTCTGTAGTCAGGATACAGGCGCGACATTCGTACAGGTGGGTACTTCGATCCGAAGTCGGTATAGTGGTGCACACTCGGTGATGGTTTCTTACCCTTACTCTATGGTTCTTATACATGCATATACTATATGTTGAGCCTAGCACCTATACCATGTTCCTTGTTGCTCTACTTAGCTGTTTTACATATCCTTTATCATGTTTACAGTAGAGCGGTTTCGTGACTATTTGTGAGATTGTTAGCTAGTCGGTCAGTGTATTGCATCTGTTTCGTGACCTGATTGGTCGGTCGTTGTATCTCGTATCTGTGACCTATTCGGTCGGTTCCTTGACTTCTGTCTGATGACCGTTGAGGTCGGTGTACCCTGAGGGGTTGGATTGTCGGCTAGTGGCTGACGGTAGTTCTGGATTTTAGTGATACATGATGCGACATTCGTGTGACCTATTGGTCGGTTCTTGAGTATACTGTTAGTTGACATTGGGCAGTACTTGCATACATTTGAGAGGATGTCAAGTTGTTCCATCCTAGTTGACCTGAGTGGTCTATTCTTGTGCTTCATTATAGTTTGATGACCTATTTGTCGGTTAGCCCCGAGGGGCAGTGATTGTCGGCTGGTTGCCGACGATTGGCCTTTGAGCATATCAGCATTGATCGCCCGAGACTCGTTCGCATTTCACGAACACCAGCGGTCTGATCCACCGCAAGAGGGTGTCTTTTTCGGAAAAGTGGTTGCAGGTGCCAACCCGTGAGCCCTAGAGGGTTATATGCACGGTAGAGTGGCAGTGGTACTGTCAGGAGGTCTCCGGTGTGAACCTCCAGGGCACAGGCTTGAGGCTTGCGGTGCGGACCAACAGAGCAGCAGATTTCAGATTGGGTATATTTGGTTTATACATCCGGTTGACGCATATGTCTATAGTTGTAAGGAAGTGAATTCTCAAAATCTGAGGATTGTACTTCATCCAGGGTCGACTAATTGTCGAGAGAATACCCTTTGTGGGAGTTGGAGACGTCCAAAACACAAAAAGTGCTTTGGAGTTGAGTCCGCGAGAGCAAATGAGGCAAACTGCATCATTGGGCCGATGTTGCTCTCGGGGACCGATCTCTACAGGTGAGAGACCGGTTCCCTTGGCTGGGTGTTGCGGGGTTGTATGATGCAACCGGTCCCTGGTAGGGAGGGACTGGTTCCCGAACGTTGTCCTAGCGAGAAATGCCAAAAATTGGCTAAGTCCTGAAAATTGAGCTCTCGGGGACCGGTCTCTCAGGCGAGGACCGGTCTCCCGAGGACCGGTCTCCCGGGGAGAGACCGGTTCCCGAACACGTGCGCCGGAGGGAAGCTCTCGAGGACCGGTCCCAAGTCGGGGAGACCGGTCCCTCCGCGCGAAAACTGCCCAGTTAGGGCAGTGCACCGGAGTGAAAATTGAGGGGCTTTTATGCAAAATGGCTTTTATTTGAGTGGGCTGAGCCCTCTCTCTCCCTCACACTCTCATTTTCTCCCTCTCTTTCTCTCTTGCTCTCTCTCTCTCTAGAAAAGAAAGGAAAAGAGAAGAAGAAGAAGGAGAACAAGATAAAGAAGGCTTGGAGCATCTTCCTCTCTTTCTCTCTTCTCCATTGGTGTAGCTCTTGAGGTAGGCTACTAAATCCTAGCTTGTAAAACTTAGGATTTTGGATTTTTATGCCTTGGAATGGGTCAAATGGACCCCAAGCATACTTCTAAGTAGATCAATCCCATGAATCTAGGGTTTTATTAGAGGTTTGCTATATGTGCAACCTAGGGCTCCAAAATGGGGTTTTTGTGAAAATATGAGATTGATCTCATTTGAAGCCTTGAAAACCCTATTGTTAGGTCACAAAACGCGGGGGCGAAGTCGATTTCGGCATTCGGCGAACCGACGTGAAGTTCTCGGCAAAATCGGGCCTGGCTAGTGTTGATTCGGGTGACGAAGGCTAAAGCCTTTTCGTAAAGTTCGCCGAGAGAGATTTCCCAAGCCTCTACATTGATCAAAGGTGGGGGGTGTCATCCCGAAGCTTTCGAACTCCTTTTTATGTCTTACATTGCATTTAATCTCATCTCTTCATGTTGCATTGTAGGATTGTATAGTAGCACCATTCCTTATGCTTTCTAAATGATAACCTAGTGTACTTGGAACGCTTGGTAACTAGATAGGTGAGGATTGGGTCGGAACGTGGATCCTATGNGGGGGGTGTCATCCCGAAGCTTTCGAACTCCTTTTTATGTCTTACATTGCATTTAATCTCATCTCTTCATGTTGCATTGTAGGATTGTATAGTAGCACCATTCCTTATGCTTTCTAAATGATAACCTAGTGTACTTGGAACGCTTGGTAACTAGATAGGTGAGGATTGGGTCGGAACGTGGATCCTATGATGCTAAAGATAGAGATGAACCCGATGGGGGTGTTGATGACATAGAAAGTAGTATTATTGTTAAAAAACAAACGAGTGGCATCCAAACATTGAATGATGACGAGTGGCATTAATGTAGTGTAAATGACACTAGAGGTCGATGGACTTAGGGATAGGTGTATCCCTTAGAAAATGCCTTGTGAACAATGAATTTAGAAACGCTAAATAGCATTGCATAAATGTCAGGAACAAATGATTCCGCGAAAGATGTTGACCCTAGTTGTGGGGCATCCTCACATGGAGAGGATTTGATTGGGTTGTGGACCCTAGTGATAGTGCTCCCTCACTTGGAGAGGATTCGATTGGGTACTGACTCTAGTCGTAGAGTATCCTCACTTGGAGAGGATAGATCTAGCTCACAGTCTGCGTTTGGGATGGTATAGCCATCCAATCCCCACATGGAGAGGATTGTCGTCGAGTACTCCGGAGTGTCGTGCGACTAGGACCACTTGGAGGTCCGCACCACATGGAGGTCCGCAGACGGTCCCGGGCTTGGGTGCACTTGGAGCTCCCTTCCCACTTTGGGATTGAAAGGTGAGTCATGGGCGAGCCCTAGGGCCTCGCCACAGATTGGGTAAATGGAAAGGTTAAAGGTTTATCAATGTCATTGAACATAGCTATTCGAATATGGATCGAATTTGTTAGCATGATAACAAACCTTTATTATATGATGCATTCATTCATACTCATGATTATAGGCATAGTAGCATAGTTTACCTACTATCGCATTTACAGTTTTCAGATACATATCTATCTATCTATCTATCTGTTGTTGCTTGTGTCCACTTGGACCTAGTGGGGAGATCGGCAGAGTCGGCGGCCGAGCCCACTGGAAACTATGGAAGATAGTTCTCACCCCACTCTATTTCCAGTGGTAGGTTCAGGGCTGCAGAGAGAGGACCGCGGCAAGGGCATCGCGCCCGACCAGTGAGACCGTGGTAGTATAGTAGCTTTCCTTTTGCATTAGTCACCTATGTATTGAGAGAGAGATTCATTATAGGTGAGGATTTGGAGAGCTATGTATTTTGGATGAAAAATGTAATCATTTAAAGATAATGATGTAAATGAGAATGTTGGAACTATTGTAATATTTAGTAAAGTACTCTCTTTATTTCACTTGTTTATCTTGTGGATTGCTTGCTCTCGTATTGTTGGCACTGTTTGTGCCCTCTTGAATGTGTGTGCTTAGAATTTAATTTCCTGGGTAAATTCTTGTACACATTCCTGTTGTTGAGCCTTGGGCGGACAGGGGAGGTGCTGTCCGTTCGGCGGCCCGCCGCCGCGGCCGAACCGTGCCAAATTGGTAGTGGTTTCGGGGTGGGGCGTGACAATAGTAGCAGTTGTTGCATGCATACTTACAGTTCTTTCCATATACTTGTCTTGCTACTATACTTTCGATACTCATGTATGCATTCAGTTCTTCTTTACAGTAATGGTAGTTGTTCTTTTACATCTCGTTCATGTATTATCGTTACTACTGTATTTAGTATATCTGCTCATAACCTTGTTTATCTCTTCCTGATCCGGTGAGTACTCCTCGCCTTTGTCGGCTTGCGGTACCCACTGGGAGGGGAGACATGTTTACATGTTCTCACCTCCCCCACCATTTTTCAGGTATTGCGGGCGGTGAGGGTTCAGATGAGACGTGAGACACGTTCGTAGCGGTCGATAGAGCTTCCGACCCGGTTGGTTTGGTTTAGTTACTACCCCCTTTACTTCTGTTGATATATGACTTAGACAGTTATTTGGTTCAGTTGTTATTACTTATAAATTCACATGGTTTCATGAATGTAATAATGAATTTGAGCTTTCTATGAAATGAAAGGGGTTTTCTACCCTTCGTGGTAGCGTGTTTTAAAAGAAAATGGTTTTCACGTGATTTTCATGAATTAGTATTTCAAAATGAGTTTTCGGGTAGGAAACATTTTTAACTAATAGTTATGGATTTCTGAATAAACCCTAAATGTAATCCTATGGTGAATGATGTATGAATATGAATGTCATTATGTTCAGTTGTGGTTGTACCCTATTTGTATCTTGTACTTGTGCGACGCCGTGCAGATACATGGAAGACTCTGTCCGTGTGAACAGTGGACTCCCTGTATTTGTGGCGGATCTGGCATACCTTGGAGGTTAGGTTTAAAAAAAAAAGAAAAAATCGCTGTGTTTTTAAACTACAAAGAGACCCCGGATCGTGACACTCACCCCCCATTTCCCCACGTGACTCAGGCAAGGAGTTGCCATTGGGCACGATGAGAGGACGTACTAGCTAGGCCGCAGTAGCGACCGCCACCCTGGTTATGTTTTATTTCTGCATTTAGTAATTTAATAATTAAATGGTTCAGTTAGATGATCCCCTGAATGTTTGAATGTCCGTGAACTTGTTTGAGTTGGTGATTTCCGTTATGCATGTGATTGGAGATTTATGGATCTGTGGCTTTGGTTTTATGGATAATTGGTTCTTTGATTTATGTATTTATGCATCGTGGTTTTCTACCCCTCGAGGTAGTCGATTTTCAAAACAGAGTTTCCGAGTGGGAAACAATTTTAAAAGGATTTTCGAATGGTTTTATGGATGATTAATTAGAGTTTAAAAACAAAGCTTCCGAGTAGGGAGCACTTTTAAGTAGGATGATTGTTGTACTGTGCATCGCATCATCCAGCGCCTAAGGAGTGTTTAGAGGCATGCATCATCTCTAAGGATCGCTAGCTGCATGAAAATGCATCACATGGATTGTTTGTGGATTGGTGAATGTAGACTGTGGTTGTGATCCTGATGTAGCTGTCGATACGTCGTGCAAATACAAAGAAGACTCTATCCGAGTGGATAGAGGAATTTTGTATTTGTGGTGGGTCTGTACGTCACGTAGGCCAAGTTGAAAAAAAAAAAAAGAAGATGGCATGTTTTCCGTATCTCTGATTTCAAAGATTGTATTCATTTTAAATAGGCTTTTAAAATCAGCCCTATGGCGTGACATATTTTCGATCTTAGAGTGTTCAAATTAACGATCCACACCGTTAAATATGATCCAGGTATATGAAGTTCTTAGGAATAAAATTTTAGTTTTTTCGACATCGTTTACTTAGTAAATAAATTATGTCACAATGGACGGTGAAAATTGATTATTCTTTAAAATTTGAGCATATGACTTTTAAATTCAAGATCAAGAATGTTAACCTTAATCTAGATAGTTTAAAGTATTTTCTATCAAAATTTGAAGAAATTTAGATTCTTCTACACCGTTAAACCAAACTCACCATAGTAGCCATTGAAAATTGACAATTTTGAAATGGTTTGATCATAAAGTAAACTATGTCAAAAAATATAAAATTTTATTCTAAAAACTTTAAATACCCTACATCAATTTTAATGGTGTGGATCGTTGATTTGAACACCCTAAGATCGAAAATGAGACTATAGTACCGAAGCCCCGGTACTATAGATAGTATAGGAGACTAGCTATATATATATATATATATATATATATATATAGAGAGAGAGAGAGAGAGAGAGAGAGAGAGAGAGAGAGAGAGAGAGAGAGAGAGAGTTTGGCTGGGCTACTATCGGTAGTAAACTACTCGGTTTACTACCGATTTGTTTTTGATGATAGAACTTCCAAATCGACGATCGGCACCGTTGAACATGATCTAGACCATTTAAATTATCTAGAAATCAAATTTCATGATTTTTTGGCATCACTAACTGAACGATCAAAGGGTCACAAAATCTATAATTTTAATGGCCGATATGGTGCGTTTGCTCGTTTAACGGTATAGAAGAGTTCAAATCAACTAAATTTTTGTTAAAAAATTCTTTAAACTATTTAAAATAAGATCTAGACTCTAGATCTCAAATATAAAAATTGTATCATCACTTTTTGAAGGATATTCATTTCCAGCCATTCATTTTTCTGTTCACTTGATGGACAAGAGAACAATATCGAAAATGTGTGAAATTTGATTTCCAGATAGTTTAAATAGTTTAGATCATGTTTAACGGTGCCGATCATCAATTTGGAAGCTCTATCATCGAAAACAAATCGGTAGTAAACCGAGCCGTTTACTACCGATAGTATTCTAGCAAAACTCTCTCTCTCTCTCTCTCTATATATATATATATATATATATATATATATATATATATATATATAGAGAGAGAGAGAGAGAGAGAGAGAGAGAGAGAGAGAGAGAGAGAGAGAGAGAGAGTAGGGCTACTATACTCTTATGAGCAGACCTGGCAAATGGGCGGGTTGGGTAACCCGCGGGCGGGTCATTGTCCCCGCGGGTTACTTGGGCATGAGTAAAATTTACCCATAAATTTTTAGGTAGCCAACATCATTACCCATACCCACCCGCGGGTGGGCGGGTGGGTATGCAGATTACCCGCAATTTTTTTTTTACTTTTTTTTCTCTTATATTTTTTAAATGTAAAATACATATATATAAGTTTTAAAAATATGACATAACTCATTATTTAAAATATCATAACATATAATAAAGATATTTAAAGTCTTAGAGCTTAAATTCGTAATATAAAAGACACGATAAGACATTATAGTTGGAATTTTTAGGAAGGATAAATAAATATATATGTATTTTAATTAAAAAAAATATATTTTGTAATTAAAAAATTTGTGTGCGGGTACCCGTGGGTACCCGCGGGTTATCCAAAATACCCACAGCTTAATGGGTACCCACCCGTTTTACCCGTAATTTTTTGGGTTGAAAAAGTTGGTACCCATACCCGTAAATTTGCGGGTAACCCGCGGGCACCCGCGGGTATGGGTCGAGATTGCCAGGTCTACTTATGAGTATAAAGCCCCTCGTACTCATAAGTTGTTTTCGATGTTGGAGTTTTCGAATCGACGATCCATACCGTTAAACATGATCTACAGTATTTGAAACTTCTAGAAAATAAATTTCGTAATTTTTCGAAATCATTATAAAGTCCATCAAGCGGGTATAAAATAAATGGTCAAAATCGAACGACATCCTAAAAATGGATGATCGGATCCTTCAATTCAAGATCGGAGTTATTGATCTTTATTTAGGTAGTGAATAGAATTTTCGATCAAAAATTCAATATATTCCGATTCTTTTACACCGTTAAACTAGCAAATATTTCATACCGGCCGTTAAAAATTATCAATTTTGTGAGCTTTTGATCGTAAGGTAATGATATAGAAAAATTATAAAATTTAATTTCTAGAAGTTTTAAATACTCTAGATAATGTTTAACGGTATGGATCGTCGATTTGGAAGCTCTATCATCAAAAACAACTTATGAGTACAAAGGCGACTCTATATATATATATAGAGTTGAGCTGGAATGCTATCGGTAGCAAACGGGCTCCGTTGCCACCCATTTGTTTCCGATGATGGAGCCTCCGAATCGACGATCAGCACCGTTGAACATGATTTATACCACTTGAAGTATTTAGAAACCAAATTTCAAATCTTTTGGATATCATTGACCTAATGATCAACGGGTTTCAAAATTTGTAATTTTAATGGTAGATATGAGGTGTTTTCACATTTAACGGTGTAAAACTATCCAAATCAATTGAATTTTGGTTAGAAAATTCTTTAAACTATTTAAAACAAGATCTATACTCTCGATCTTAATTATAAAATTCCTATCATCACTTTTTAGAGTATATTCATTTTCAGCTGTTCATTTTTGCGCATACCCGATGGACCAGAGAATAATATCGAAAAAGCATGAAATTTGATTTCTAGATACTTTAAGCGGTATAGATCATGTTCAACGGTGTTGATCATCGATTTGGAGGCTCCATCATCAAAAACAAATGGGTGGCAACGGAGCCGGTTTGCTACCGATAGTATTCTAGCTCAACTATGAATATATATATATATATATATGGTTAATTAGTAATCTCGTACCAACTATTGGGTGCGGCTGCAAAGAAGATTAATTAATTATCCTCAACGCCCACAGGACTCTAGATTTTTAAAGAATAAATGCACTTTCACCCCTAATATTTATAATATTTGATTTTTATTATCACTTAATTAGGAATTTCTATGTAATATTAATTTTTAAAAAAATTGAAATTTAAAACTGATTGGACTATTCAAAAGATAAAATTAATTTTTGGTTTGATTCAAATTTGCACTTGAAATTACTATTTAAATTCCAATTTTAATCTATAAAATTTAATTTAAAATCTATATAAATTTTAATATTTAATATTTAGAAATAAATTTTAAATTAAAAATTTTTATTTTGTATTTAAGCTCAAATTAGAATCTAAAGCTAAAAAGTTAATTTCTAAATTTCAACTTATATTTTTAGTGAAAGTTAAAGTTAAAAATTTTAATTTAATTTCAAATAAAAAATATAAAAAATATTTGAGATATTTTTGAAACAAAAATTCATTATGCTCTAAGTAATAATGGCAAAATAAAAAATTGCTACTATTATTCTTAAACTTTACAGAAAAATTAAATGACATTTAAATCAAGACCACTTTTAGCAACCAAAAGTAACTACTGCCACAAATATACTCAAAATTTATTGATACATATATGGCCACTAATGTAACCAACATGATTTAGTGGCAAAATTAAACTATTGCTACTATGATTAAATATATTTTACAGCTATTTTAAAAACTTCTACAAATAATATGCATAAAATAACACTAGAATACAATAGTGGTAAAATATAAAATTTGCCACTAATACACGAAATATTAATAGGAAACTGTTTGTATAGCGTGTTCGACTCGCGTTCGGCTCGATAGTCGGCTCGCTCGAGCTCGGCTCAAATTAATTTCAAGTTGAGCTTGAGCCTAAATTTAGGCTCGAAATTAATTTCAAGCTGAGCTTGAGTATTACCGGGCTCGCTCGAATTAGGCTCGAAAAGCTGGAAATATATATGTATATATATATAGAGAATTAGTCTACTATACTATTAATAGTATCCACCATTTGCTATTAGGTTTTTTGCCATTGGATGAAGGGCTATGCGATTAGGATGATGGTGATTCCTTAATTAGAGTTGAGTGGGTGCTTAGTTGAATAGTATGATATATCGGGTGAAAATGGTCAAAGTTGTCACGCTCCATGCCCAGCCTATTTGGTCAGGTTCGGGTACGCCGACAGACCGCCGAACGACAGAGTTTCCCCTTTAAGGCGTCGCAACCTGTACAATACAAATGTTCCAACCAGGAACTGATAACAATCAAGATTGCATAAGGAAGTGTCGAAAACATAAATCTACTTGCCATTATAAGTATTCACATCTCACTTACATTGTACATCACAGTTCCATTTTTCTTCTACATTAAACTCCCAAATACAATTACAAATTCTTTACAATTTAATACAAGTTGGTTGTTGTCATCCCTTTCGAACCCCTAGCTAAGCTGACTGGGGAACTGCTACCTCGGTCTCTGGGGTAGGGCGCTATCTACGAATCTACGCCCTTGCCTCGCGCCGCCGCGCCGCTCACGTCTGTACCTGTAACACCCCAAAACAACGTGAGGTGAGAACCAACTCAATGATTCCCAGTGGGTACGGCCACCCAAGGGAAAAGCTCGACCAATAGGTCCAAGGAGGCACTGCAATCATGTTAGTCCAAAAACATATATATATACATATATATATATGTATATATATATGTATATATATGTGTATATATGTGTATATATATGTGTATGTATGTGTATGTATATGTGTATGTATGTGTATATATATGTATACATATATATATACATATATATACACATACATACACATACATACACATATATATACACATATATATACATATATATATATCACCATGTTATTATACAACTAACAGATAACATGCCTCACAAAATGCGATATGCAAAACCTGTAACTCATGCAAGTAGTTTACTTGATTCTACTACATATTATTAGTCATTCTTTACATGTAGCCGTTCTTTACTTATTTAGCTATGCGCATTCATTAGCTATTCTTTACATCATTTCCCTGTTTACATTATACTCATTGGCGATTCTTTATTCTTTGACATTCTTGATTGTTGATATACTTTAGCATTTGCCGTTCTTTCCTAAGGTTACTTTACCTTAGCCAACTATGCCACTCGACTCGGTCTAAAGTCAATCAATCGTGGATAGTCCGCGCACTGTCTAGCTCTAGGTGAAGGAACTCTCACATGCTCCTCAGCTAACCACAGCCTACCGTACTCCTGTCCTAGCCGTCTGGCGGCGAACGCATCGCACCTCACCCAACAACAGCCTAGGTCATGACTTAGCCACCCGGCGGCGAAATCGTCGCACACGCCATGTCGATGATTCAGTCAACAAGCGGTATGATCCACTAACCGGCTAACCATCCGGCGGCGAAATCGTCGCACACGCCACGACAATGGTTCTATAGCCCATGGGCGGCGAAATCGTCGCACACACCCCACACCCCTCTCGGTGTATCCATTTAGCTTTGGGATTCCGGAATCCATTTCACATCACATAAGGGTTGGTCTTATCCCTATAAAATTGACCTATCTAGGTCCAAGCCTTTACTGAAGCTAAGTTAATATTTTAGGTTCGTTGCCTCCATACTCATAGCCTAGATTTATTAACTTTAGGTTCATTACCTTTGCCCACCTAGGTTCATGTGATTCTAGGTTCGTTATCTTTATCTCACAACCTATGTTCTCTAACATTAGGTTTAATGCCATCCCTATTTAACCTATGTTCATCAACACTAGGTTCATTATTTCTCTTGTCCAAACTATGTTTACTAACATAAGGTTCATGCCACATTTGTTCAACCTATGTTCTTGACACTAGGTTCAATGCCACTCGATCTATAGGTGCATTTATGTCCATATACACAAGTTCTTTACTTATCATTCTCAACTTGCCATTAGGCATTATCACTAGCATGCTTTCTACTTTATGTTAACATGCAATAACCCTTTATCTCATGTCTTTAGCTAATATCATTCTAAGCATGTACTTAGCATTCTTACATTGTATCCATATACAAAATATGGTAGCTTAACATAACATTCATTTTATGTATTCATGTATTCTAACACTAGCTACTACTACGTGCATCAATGATAATTATGTATCTTAGACATACAGGCGACCTAGTCGCTTCGGTAAACACAACCCACCTCGAAATACGCTCCGATTGCTTATCGTCACTTACAATCGGCCTCCTGCGGCACCCGTGACCCGGTTCGGCCCGAGCTCTCGAGCGACCACCCGAACGGCCACCAATCCGCGATTTGAAAATTCTGGAGTTTATTCCTCGACTCCACGATACTCCGGATCCGATCTCATGATTTTCAGACGTCTATTCCGCGCGCTGCGGCTATCTGTACCAAAACTAACCGTTTCGTCAATAACTTCGCGTAGACTTTTCGTTTCACCAAACCGAGCGCACCAACGCGGCGGAAATACCCCCAATTAAGTTTCCAAGAGGTCAATTTACCTCGAAAACACCCGGAGGCAAAAGCCCCAAATTTGGTGCCCTAACAATGTCATATTGGATTTTCTCCTATCTTGTCCCTAAGCAAATACTAGCTTAGAATCAACTAGGAAGCTTTCTAATACCATCCATTAGCCATTAGAACCATTCCTAGGGCATCAAACACGGACCCTAGCAATCCACCATGAGAGCACCATGAAAAACCTTGGTTTTCATGTGTTCTATGGCCATTAGAATGTTTCTACACTTGTAGAAGCTTCAAAACTTAGCTCCTTAGAGCACAAAACCAAGCCCTAGGCTTTACTTCACATAAAACCTCACCTTGGTCACAAGATCATCCAAGTCCAACTTGTAGGAGAGCTTCTTGATCCTTCCCAAGCTCCAAAACCCACAAGTTCTCCTCCAATCCACCTCTATCCCACCTTGAGAGAGAGTTTCTAGAGAGAGAGAGGGAGAGAAAATGAGAGAGAGAGTGATCTCCTTGCTGCTGTGAAGAGATGAGAGGGTTTGGGTCGTATTTGGGCTGCTACAATTGCAGTTAGGCCCTCCAACTCTCTAATTCTGTAGCAGGCTGCGCCTGTGGTCCACGGTGCACCGTACCGGTACACGGGTTCCTGTCACCGGTACAACAGCCTTTTTCGGTGGTCTACGGTGCACTGTACCAGTACACGAAATCCTGTCACCGGTACACAGCCTTTTTCCAGCTCAAACCCGAGAGCTTTCTCCCTTGGTTAGCGATGGTTGTACCGGTACAGCCATCACATGGTACCGGTACACAAGCTCTAGATTTCTATTTTTCGCATCTTTTTGACTCTATTTAGCTCCCATTATCACTAAAACCTTTCTAATTCTTTTAGAACTCCTTTTTAACCCTTCCAACATGGTTGGAATGTTAACAGAACTTGTGCAACTATTTCTTTCGGGCACTTTGGCCAATTTGGCTAAAGTCCAATATATTCCACCTATATTTCGGTATGTTACATTCTGCACCCCTTAAAAGAATTTTGTCCGCGAAATTCAATCTATACCTCGATTCAGCTTCTCGAGCGATTGAGGGTGCTAACGCATTTTCTATTTTGGTAAGGCTTTTTGCCCTTTTTGAACCAACTTCAAGGCCCATTACGGGGAATGTGAGACCAAACTTACCCACATTTGCCACGTATGACTCTATAAGTGCATTACTATTATGCAAAGAACCATTCTTTGCTCAATCGGAAAATTTCACTCCGACTTGATCACCAGCATTGCTCAAAAGCAATCTCATAATGCATCGACTAATCGCGAGTGCTCCGATCTCAATCGAATCTTTGCTCTATCACGAGATAGCACACTCTACCACATCTCCAATTCAATCCTTAAAGGAGCATCAGTCCCCAAACCACGGGGCCATTCACATCCAAGTGTCTCCTGAAGACCACTTTGTCTTCTCTCTCATAAGGCACGGCCGACATCAATCGTTCTCACAATGAATTCACACGAACTACTCGTTCGTGACTCCATGTCGAACTCATCGACAGAGTTATCGGCCAAACCGCTTACGTCAGTTTCCTCGGCTCCACAGGTGATCCATAGATCATCAACCCTACGTAGGCCTACCTCGATTCTCGCGACGTCTCTCGCTCGCAAGTGCAAACCCAATCACAATAGGGCGAAATTCTCACTTGAGAATTCGTACACACTCCAACCAGGAGTAATTAAGACACCAAATCGTTACAAATTCTCGGGTTGGGTTACCATCGTACTCTCGGTATACTATCAACCACACGATGCGCTCTGTCGAGTACACGTATCACTACCGGCTCCTATGCACTTAACGCGTGAAAGATATGGATCCCGATGATCTAAAAGGTGAAAAACACCTAGAGGGAGGTGAATAGGTGTAAACGGTAAAAATCAATAAACTCGATGCGAATTAAAAGTAAAAGCGAAAAATAAAATCAGCACATCAAGAAATAACGTGGGAAAACTCCAAACCGGAGAGAAAAACCCACGGGACCGATCACACAAAGAAATCCACTAAGAAAACATGAGTACAAATGATTTACCAAAAATACATGACTCAATATACCGAATCCTCATTGTAGATTATCTTTGCCAGTCCTCGATCGCTTGGAATCCTCCAACCGACCACACCGCAAGTCCTTGCAGCCAAACACGCCTCGATTCCACGAAACGCCCACCGAATCCACGGTCTTCACGCGAGATCCACACACTAACGCTCCATCCGAAGCTCGTAGGGATTTAACAATTTGTGGTGATTTAAGATCTTTGAAAGCACATATAATATGAGGAGAAACCCTAATTATAACATCACCAATTTGATCCTTAGGAAAGTTTTGAATCAAAATCAAAGAATCAAATCGGTGATCTAAAAGCTTGATGTTTAAAACATAGATCAAAACTCCGAATCAAGCCGTTAGGGTTTCTAAAAGGTTATCTCGCTCAACTCACGTCATATGGAGATCCTCATATCATATTTATAGGTTTAGAAGACTTCGAGATAGACTACGATTTCAAAAACTCAATTTTAAAAACTGACGACGGTCTCAGGGTCCGGTCCTCCCGAGGAGACCAGTCCTTGGGGGACCAGTCCTCCAAGGTGAAGACCGGTCCTTCGCTGCGTAGCTGAAAAACAAGCGTATGGGGACCGGTCCTCAATTCAGAGACCGGTCCCTCCCTGCGCAACAAGAATAATCACCTACGGGAACCGGTCCTGAAGATCAGAGACCGGTCTCCCAAAAACTTCTACGCAGAGAAGCTTGATCGGTCTGGTCCCTCTGATCAAGGACCGGTCCCTGACCCCTGAGATTTTTAGAAAACTTTAGTTTGATCAACAAAAATAGAATCTAAGTCTTCTAAACATCTTTTAACCATAAAATCTCACCACAAATTATTTATAATCATACCTGAGATCCCAAAAATCTGACAAAAGTCTTTGATCGCCAAACTCCAATTCTTACTTCAAACTTCGTCTTCTAACTCTTCGAGACTCCGTCCAAAACTTCACGAAAGTCACCAACTTAATAAAATCCTTAACAATCTCCCCCTTTGGCGATTTCGTGATAAAATACAAAAATATTACAATACTCATCCAAAAAATAAAATAAGAAAATTATTGCAATCACCAAACAACAATCTTCTGCATGATCGATCCAATAAAAACAAAAATACATTTTTCACATCCTAATACAAACTCTATGACTTAAGACACGATATGGAGTCTCGAAGTCTTGAAATATCCTGCAAAACATTCTCTACACACTTCATCAAAATTTGCAATGAATTCAGTTACAAGTCTACAAGTCAAGAGTTTCAAAGTTCAAGCAAAGTTAAAGCAAGCAAAGTTTAAGCAAGCAAAGTAGTTCAAGCAAGCAAAGTAGTTCAAGCAAAATACAAAGAAGATAAACCATCATCAAGCAAGTTCAAGCAAGCAAAGTTCAAGCAAAGTTCAAGCAAGCAAAGTAGTTCAAGCAAAATACAAAGAAGATAAACCATCATCAAGCAAAGTTCAAGTCTCAGCATCATCAACATCTCCCCCTTTTTGTCAGGAAAACGCCAAAACGACCAAAAAGAGGTAACGCCACCAAAAACCTCAGTCTGAATCAGCACTTGGCGCAGGAATATCCGCGCTACAACATCCGAGTTTGTCAAAAATTGCTTTCATCAGTCGACGAAGCTTGCTCACTTGCTGAGTGAGGCGTTCCTGTTCTGCAACCATGCGAGCCTGATCGTCAGAAATTCTTCGAAGTTCACCCAAAATCCGTTCTTGCTCCAATGAGAGCCGTTGTTGTTCCCGATAAACTGAGGAAACTGTTAGGTCTTATGTGTTGGCAAGTTTCGTGGGTCGAGTCGGAGTCTTGAA
>NW_017893502.1:0-4786 GCF_001540865.1 Ananas comosus
CACTTTTTAAAAGTGTCGGTAATTTTAGCTAGCAGCACTTTTTTGACATGTACCTACATTTAAAAGTGTTGCTATAGACCGTTTTTGTTGTAGTGAGTAACTTATTCATTACAAAAAATTTTCTGTGCGGTTAAAAGTAACGAATTCGATTTTTGGAATTCTAGGCATTCACGATTTGGATAATATATTTTACCAACAATAATATTTATCTTATTTTGAAAAAACTAATCTAAAGATCAGATATGGTTACGTACTAGAAATACGAACACACATCTTAACTACCAAATTCTATATATATATATATATATACCAAATAAATAAAATAAGATTAATATTTATACATCTTGTTTTGTAGGCACTAAAAGCTGTATCCTTTCGAGTCCACACGGAGAGAAAGAGTTCAACTGGTACAGTGCGAAGCGAGGGGGGTTGTGGGTGCGCTTGTTTTTCTTTTTATTCTCTCCTCTGATTGCGTTTAGAATTTGCTCCCGAACATTTCCTAGCTCTGGACCCAACTCGATCAAGCTGGGTCAGGTTTGAACTGTGCCACATGGCACGTAGTGAGTGGACGAATACCACGACTTTATTATATTATTATTATCATTATTTTTCCCACGTATCCTCAGAAATATATGGGGATGCAACTATGTGGATATTCAATGCCCCAGTTTCATGGACACACGATTCTACAAATTCCCATGAAATTGAATGCTGCTAAAAAAATATCTTTATCTATAGTAGTAGAATATCATAGGCCACGTATACCCGGGGGAGGCGGGAGAGCGAGGGCGGGGGCNTTTTCTACTAATTTATGGAGAGATTGTTTTTTTATAATTTATTGTAATTTTTTTTTCATTATAGTTTTTTCTTTCTCATTATAAAAATTTAAAATAATTTTTCAGAAGAGATAATATGAATGAAATATTAGAGTTTAGAGTGTTAGATGTTTATTTTAGAAATTTGAAGGCAAAGTAAAACTCTGTAAAAGCTCAAGGGTAACCGTGCAATTTACTTATATTTTAGACATCAACTTTTACTGCTATTATAAATATAATTTATTATTTTTTATAAATTTTTTATTTTTTTATATTTTTCTTATATCTTTATTCTTATATTTTACTGTAATAGCTGCTGCTTCTTCTTCAGTTTTTTTTTTATTTTTGACTCATCACTTTTTTTTGTTGTTCTGTTATTTTATTTATTTATTAATTTTGCAATATCGATGGGCTGCAACGCACGAGTTTTTTTACTAGTTCACATTATAGGCATGTTTGTTATATATATCAAAAATAAAGGAAAAAATAATTATGTTATTTTCGACCATAGATGTCCACTTTTGTTTTATTTGATTCACCATCAGGTATAATTATTTGTAACTCTTATTTTCCAAAACTTGGAAATTTATTCTTCGGAAGATGACAAAGCCAAATTAAAGGGGTGTTTTGGTTTTGTAAAAACCATCAAAAAATTATTTTTCGCTTGAAATTTTTTTATTTATTTGTTTTCTCATAAAAATATTTTTTTATAAAATAATTTTATATATTTGCTGAAAATTTGGGCTTTTGTTTTTCGCCTGTAGCGGGCGAAAAATGAAAACTCTCCCACTGAAAAAATGCGGCGCAAGGTCCCGGCCGTCGAGCTCACAACAAGAGGTGGGAATGTGTAGACCAAACTCCTCTTTATTTCGTTAGAATGTTGCATACACCACGTGCATTATATTGTGCACCATTTCTTTTCATGTATCAATTATTTTTCACTATATTATATAATCCCTGCTATTGATATTTAGTAACAGTTAAATTAACATTATAAGATAAGCTAGACGCGTTATTAAATTGGAGTGCATTGGTGAACTAGGTGTACACAACAATATTCGTCATTCTAATAGATATTCACTCATTTTAATTGGATAATATATATATATATATATATATATATGTATAGACTCTAGAGTAGGGCTACTATACTCTTATGAGTATAGAACCCTTCATACTCATAAGTTGTTTTTGATGTGGGAGTTTTCGAATCGACGACCCACACTATTAAACATGATCTAGAGTATTTGAAACTTCTAAAAAATAAATTTCGTAATTTTTCGAAATCATTATAAAGTCCATTAAGCAGATATAAAATGAACAGGTAAAATTGAACAACATCCTAAACATAGATGATCGGATCCTTCAATTTAACATCGAAGTTATTTATTCTTATTTAGGTAGTGAATAGAATTTTCTATCAAAAATTCAATCTATTCCGATTCTTTTTCACCGTTAAACTAGCAAATATCTCATACCGGCCATTAAAATTGTCAGTTTTTAACTAGCAAATTCATTTTTTTTTTCTTACTGACCGTCCCTAGAGCAAGTGGAAAAGGGCTTGGTTGTTGGTACCCATGACTCAAGTTCGAATCCTAGTTGATTCACATTTCCAGCAAAGTTTATTTCTAAAAAAGAAAAGTCAGTTTTGTGAGCTTTTGATCGTAAGGTAAATGATATCGAAAAATTATAAAATTTGATTTCTAGAAGTTTAAATGCTCTACATAATATTTAATGGTATGGATCGTCGATCCGGTCGGAAGCTCTATCATCGAAAACAGCTTATAAGTACGAAGGCGATCGTACTAATAAGAGTATAGTAGCCGGACTTTATATATATATTAGTTATAGTGCATGTGCGATACACGTCTCATTTAATTAAATTAAATTTATACATATTTTTTAAATTTAAATAATTATTGGTGGTATAAATCTATAAATCATTTTTTTTTCTAACTGAATGATTTATTTATCATCCTATCTATTTTTCAAATTTGATATATTTTCAAGTTAATTAATTAATTATTTTCGACTTGAAATACTGTTACACACCCAAATATTAAAATTTTAATTAATTTTAAATTTTGAATTAAAATATTAATTCACATTTGAAATTATGAAAACCAAATTTAAAATTTAAAATTGATTGATAAGCTTATTTAAATCATTCTATTTTTCAAACCTAATTTCTTTTTAGTTAGTTAATTGAGAGATAATGGATACTAAATATTTTTAATATTTGTTGCGTAGAAATATTCGTTTTTTGATGAGTATGGAATTTTCTTTATGGGGCGGTTGTAAAAAAAATATTTTACAGCAGATATTCTTCGGTTGACATGAATTTGGATAAGTATGAATTTTTTTTGTTCTTGTAAATGGAATGCAATATTTTTTCCTACTAATTAAAAAAATATCTGTCAACAACTATTTTAATAATTATCTCAAATCAATATAAATTTATGAATCACATTTATCTACAAATTAAAATTTTTAAATTATAAATTCATATGTTATGTCTTATTGAAAGATATCTTATATTTTAAATATTAGTTGATAAAATTGAGATAATTTTTATATATTCATTAAATATTATATATACGTAAGGTATTACGTGATTGGATATTATGTAGGTGGCGGATATTACGTGTGAAAAAGAATATTATTTGTGATAAAATACGATATTATGTGGGCGGCGGTTATTAAGAGATAGTGTACGTATAAAAAAAGTGAAATTTAATATTATTTGTGATAAAATACGATCTTATGTGGGCAGCGGTTATTAAGAGATAGTATACGTATAAAAAAAGTGAAATTTAATACGCACTATTTGAGGGAATTTAGTTAAAAAAAAATAACAGGTACTAAATTCATCAGCCATTGAATTAGATCCAATAGCTAAAAATTAAAATATTTTATAATAATTTAAAAATAAATAAAATTATACAAATTAAAATATTTTATAAGAATTTAAAAATAAAATAAAAATTATACGACTGTGACTTATTCCATTAAAGTTGAATGAATGATATTGCTAGTTTGTGATTGGAATTATATTAATAGGAAACGGCATTTTGGGAAAGGAAAAAATTTTAAAACTCCCTGTTTTATAAGTAGTATACTGTATATATAGAGAGAGAGTTTTTTTTTTAGGAGAAAGGTAGCACGCTACCGCTTCACTCATTGGATTGATGAACTAAGCTATAGAGGTGAGGCAGTTAGAGCCTCGGAAAAAGTGTAAAAAAAAAAAAAACACTACTACTACTACATGCGCTGCTTTGCAGGGAGGAGGTGATCCCAATTCTTCATCAACTGTTTGAGCTTGTGAACTACTTGCACCAGGTCTGTTTCGATCTTTCTAAAGAGTGTATCGTTTCTGGCCTTCCAAATGACCCACCAGCAGCCAACTAATTCGGTTAAACTGTTTCTCAAATAGTGCATTCCTTTCCTACCCATCCACCTGTCCCGAACGGAGATTACGTCATTCATTTGTTAGCAAACGGGCTCCGTTGTCATTCATTTGTTTTTGATGATAGAGCCTCCAAATCGACGATCGGCACCGTTGAACATGATCTATACACTTGAAGTGTTTAGAAATCAAATTTCAAATCTTTTTGACATCATTTGTCTAATTATCAAAAGGTTTCAAAATTTATAATTTTATTGATCGATATGAGGCGTTTTCTCGTTTAACGGCGTAAAGATTTTCAAATCAATTGAATTTTTGTTCGAAAATTCTTTAAACTATTTAAAACAAGATCTATACTCTTGATCTTGAGTATAAGACTCCTATCATCATCTTTTAAAGAATATTCATTTTCGGCCATCAATTTTTCTGTCCACTCGATGAATAAGAGAACAATGTCGGAAATGTATGAAATTTGATTTCTAAACATTTCAAGTGGTATAAATCATGTTCAATGGTGTCGATCGTCGATTTGGAGGCTCCATCATCGAAAACAAATGGGTGGTAA
>NW_017893502.1:7368-10893 GCF_001540865.1 Ananas comosus
TCGCCCGTGCGGGATTGGGTGCCGAAGTGGATTGCCGTGGGGAGTGTATACTGCCACGAGGCCATTAGGCGCGGCGCAAGCCGCACTACCTTGAGTAGGCCCATATGGACGAAATGAAAGTACTAAATGACATTTGACAGTAATGAATGCTTACCTGTTATAGTAGATATTTATATATTTGTGCTTATGTTCATGTTATATTCATTACTGCAGAGATTTTGATTCCATGTTGATTACATGTTCTTCATCTGTTAGCATAGCATTTATATATATCATGCAATTATTGCTTTTACTTTCATTTAGTACATCATGAGCCTAGTGGTGTAATTCGCCGAGGCTGGCGGCTTACCCACTGGGAACTATTGTTTATAGTTCTCACGCCATTTTTATTGTTGTTTTTACAGAGCCATCTACAGGAGAGGCTAGGGATCGTGGCAAGGGAGTCGCGTCTAGCTAGACATTGCTAGCAGTATGCTAGTCGATCACCTTGCTACTCGGGCTACAGCCGAGGGTGATGTCCCTAGGTATAGAGAGACCGCCAATGTATCTACTTTTGTAGACCCGTGATGTATATGTACTATTGGAACCAGACTCTATAGTTGTGATACTTTTCTTTTAGTTGAGATTTTGAATTTTATACTCCCTGTTCTCTTGTTGTGAGTATTGTGGACTGTACTTTGCTCTGATATCAGGATAGGATTATTTTATAATTTTTACTCTTATCGACTTGTTTCTTGTAGACACCTTATATACTGCAGGTGTATGGCGGGTCTGTGCACGTACCGGATATGCTTCCGCTGATACCCGGGCGTGACAGTAACACTTGACCCCGGGGCATGACACAATGCCACAATTTGCTCATCCATCGGCATATAATCCCAACCAAGCACCTTGCAGAAGGCTCTCGGGTCGGATATACGTCCACTATTTTGGAAAAGAATACTATTGCGGTAGCCAAACTGTTGGTGTACGTGACATGCTACATAAGTTGTGACGATCGATGCAATACACTCAATAGCCAACTGAATGGTAAATAGCTGAGATCAAGTCGACAGTAACCACCTGTCCCAACATATTACCTATGTCTCACAAAAACCACTGATACTGACCAATCAGGTCCCATAGATAAAGGTCATGCAAAGGCATTATAAGGCACCGCTCTACTACTAAATCATGATAGGATATTGAGCAGTTAGTAGAGTAAATGTAATGTGAAGTCTAGTGGTGTAATGCTCATCATGTAATGTGTAAAATCAATAAAAAAGGAGTAAAGAATGTCACCGAGCTAGCACCACTATATCAACTTTGGATCGAGGCAACAACCTGATAGTAGTAAAGAACGTCACCGAGCTAGCGCCACTGTATCAACTTTGGATTGAGGCAACCACCTGTATTAGAAGATGCACCTAACTCCCAAGGTGCACCAGATCATCCACATGTAACAACCTAACTCACTAGCAACAATTACTCGTTAGGCTAAAACATAGGCCCAAAATGCTTAAGTCCAATTATTATTACTAGTCTATAAATCTATTATATATCCAATCATATTTCCATTTCTATTCGATGTGGGATTATTAGGGTGTGACAAACTCCCCCTGTTAAAGCCCTGACGTTCTTGTAAATTTAATCACATACATAGCCCAAGATCAATAGGCGATGTGAAACTCGTATTGCTAGCCTTGTCATCCAGACCCCTCTAAACCCTAAACCCTAAACCCTAATAACCCCAAACCCTAAATCCTAAACCCTAAACCTATCACACGGTACTAACTGAAGTGAGAAAGTACGAAACTGCATGGGGTTTTTTTGAAGTTTTCCATTTTTTTAACCTTCTAGAGGACTGCTTTGAGAAGCCGTAGTTCGACACGTCAGCTAAGTTAGCCCGGATGGGGCCGAGGCGGCCGTGGGGCCCGCCAAGTTGAAATTGGTTATAATTTGGTAGGGCGAGCTTTGGTACAAGACCATCCGTCCATCTACTCTTTATCTTGCAAATAGCAGCGCATAAACGGTGGATCGATCAGTCTCATTCTGAGAACGTCCCCATCATCTCTTTTTTTCTGCCCTTCTTTTTGCTATTAGAGAATATAAAACCCTCGCGGCCACTATAATGCAAGAGGAGACTCCTCTCGCATCCCCTCGTCGAGTCGTCGACTCCTCTCTCTCTCTCTCTCTCTCTCTCTCTCTCTCTATCCATTCCCTTTTTTCTCAAGGAGAGAAATCGAATGGTCTTCCTCCGAAGCTCTTAATTAGGGTTAGGGTTTTTTTTTTTTCTTTTCTTTGGGGGGTGAGGGGGTGGGAGTGCGGGGTGAAAGTTCCCTTCGAGAACTCGATCATCGCGAGGATCGGAGATGGCGCAGAACAACACGATCACGCTCGAAGAGATCAAGAACGAGGTCGTCGATTTGGTACTGATCTATTCCCTCTCTCGCGGTTTTTTCTTTTTTCTCTCTTTTTTTTTTGTGATCTTATTTGATTCCGACTTCCGAGTATTCCATTTTGTTCATTTCATAAATCCAATTTTTTCATACTTTTTTTTTTTATAAAAGAAATTTGAGTTTCTTTTCGATTATGTGATATAAGCATAACGATGATCGGATCTCTTGTTTTTTCTTAATTTTTTTTTTTTTAATCTCTTATTCGATCGATCCCTGCACGTCTCTACCTCGCCCATCGCCTCCGCGTCGAGCGCACGACGCGGCCGTGGTTCGAGATTCCCACGCTCGACTGCACGAATCACAAAGCGCCCGGACACTTTATGCGTCCGATGCTCGTCGGACGGCTGTGATTTGGCCCGATGGGAAAATCTCGCGCGGCGGTGTAGGCCCTGCCATGAAGCTAGAAAAGGGAGCAAAGAGACAAAAAAGAATCAATCCCCCACCCCCATCGTATTCGTAGAATAACGATTTTCTCCTTTGGATCGACGCAGCATTTTTTTTTTTTTTTCTCCCTCCATCGAATTTGTCCTCTTTTTAGAATATTCTCATCCTCTTCTGCTCCCTTTTGTTCTCCTCTTTTGGCTCGTTGAGCCAAAAGTGTCATTCATTATGAGAGAATCGATTGGTTCTCATATTTTTAATTTTTTTTTCTTTTTAAAATTTTTATTGTTGACTCGGGAGAAATGAAATGAAATGAATGAATGAATGAATGATGGTGTACATATGAGATAATTTTTGTGTACTGGTTGCAGGAGAGTGTTCCGATCGAGGAAGTGTTCGCGCAGCTGAAATGCTCCCGAGAGGGTCTCACCTCAGCCGAGGGCGAAAACCGCCTCAACATCTTCGGCCCCAACAAGCTCGAAGAGAAGAAGGTGCTCTTTCATAATCATGGTCTACCCATTTTTCAAAATTTTGATTTAGCAACTAACCTTTCAGTTTTGTTTGATTTGAATCCATTATTGGATATTTTTTATTTAGAAAAATTTGAATGCGATATTTATCTTTACAAACTTAATTAGTTAATTTACTTTATATAATTCTCATAATTAATAAATTTATTAAAATAAATAATTATTATATTATATTA